>NW_028233824.1:12500-20000 GCF_054856545.1 Hippocampus guttulatus | reverse complement strand
GCGAGCGTGCGTGCCCGGGAAAAAGGCCTCTTGGCCGGCGTGAGAGTTTAATAATAGCGGGCCGGCTCATCGAGCGTGCGTGCCCGGGAAAAGGGCCTCTTGGCCGGCGTGAGAGTTTAATAATAGCGGGCCGGCCCGGCGAGCGTGCGTGCCCGGGAAAAAGGCCTCCTTGCAGGCGTGAGAGTTTAATAATAGCGGGCCGGCCCGGCGAGCGTGCGTGCCCGGGAAAAAGGCCTCCTTGCAGGCGTGAGAGTTTAATAATAGCGGGCCGGCTCGGCGAGCGTGCGTGCCCGGGAAAAAGGCCTCTTGGCCGGCGTGAGAGTTTAATAATAGCGGGCCGGCCCGGCGAGCGTGCGTGCCCGGGAAAAAGGCCTCCTTGCAGGGGTGAGAGTTTAATAATAGCGGGCCGGCCCGGCGAGCGTGCGTGCCCGGGAAAAAGGCCTCCTTGCAGGCGTGAGCGTTTAATAATAGCGGGCCGGCCCGGCGAGCGTGCGTGCCCGGGAAAAAGGCCTCCTTGCAGGCGTGAGAGTTTAATAATAGCGGGCCGGCCCGGCGAGCGTGCGTGCCCGGGAAAAAGGCCTCCTTGCAGGCGTGAGAGTTTAATAATAGCGGGCCGGCTCGGCGAGCGTGCGTGCCCGGGAAAAGGGCCTCTTGGCCGGCGTGAGAGTTTAATAATAGCGGGCCTGAGAGTTTAATAATAGCGGGCCGGCTCGGCGAGCGTGCGTGCCCGGGAAAAAGGCCTCCTTGCAGGCGTGAGAGTTTAATAATAGCGGGCCGGCCCGGCGAGCGTGCGTGCCCGGGAAAAAGGCCTCCTTGCAGGCGTGAGAGTTTAATAATAGCGGGCCGGCCCGGCGAGCGTGCGTGCCCGGGAAAAAGGCCTCCTTGCAGGCGTGAGAGTTTAATAATAGCGGGCCGGCTCGGCGAGCGTGCGTGCCCGGGAAAAAGGCCTCTTGGCCGGCGTGAGAGTTTAATAATAGCGGGCCGGCCCGGCGAGCGTGCGTGCCCGGGAAAAAGGCCTCCTTGCAGGCGTGAGAGTTTAATAATAGCGGGCCGGCTCATCGAGCGTGCGTGCCCGGGAAAAGGGCCTCCTTGCAGGCGTGAGAGTTTAATAATAGCGGACCGGCTCTGCGAGCGTGCGTGCCCGGGAAAAGGGCCTCTTGGCCGGCGTGAGAGTTTAATAATAGCGGGCCGGCCCGGCGAGCGTGCGTGCCCGGGAAAAAGGCCTCCTTGCAGGCGTGAGAGTTTAATAATAGCGGGCCGGCTCTGCGAGCGTGCGTGCCCGGGAAAAGGGCCTCCTTGCAGGCGTAAGAGTTTAATAATAGCGGGCCGGCTCATCGAGCGTGCGTGCCCGGGAAAAAGGCCTCTTGGCCGGCTTGGGGGATTGAAAAAAAATCCCCCATTCATTTTCAACGGGAGGGGTCGGCGGTACCGCTTGGTGTCCGCCAGACGGCGGTGTGGTAGGCAAATGGCGGGCCTGCACGGCGAGCGTGCGTGCCCGGGAAAAATGCCTCCTGGCCGGCGTGAGAGTTTAATAATAGCGGGCCGGCTCGGCGAGCGTGCGTGCCCGGGAAAAAGGCCTCTTGGCCGGCGTGAGAGTTTAATAATAGCGGGCCGGCTCGGCGAGCGTGCGTGCCCGGGAAAAAGGCCTCCTTGCAGGCATGAGAGTTTAATAATAGCGGGCCGGCTCCGCGAGCGTGCGTGGCCGGGAAAAAGGCCTCTTGGCCGGCGTGAGAGTTTAATAATAGCGGGCCGGCTCATCGAGCGTGCGTGCCCGGGAAAAGGGCCTCTTGGCCGGCGTGAGAGTTTAATAATAGCGGGCCGGCCCGGCGAGCGTGCGTGCCCGGGAAAAAGGCCTCCTTGCAGGCGTGAGCGTTTAATAATAGCGGGCCGGCTCATCGAGCGTGCGTGCCCGGGAAAAGGGCCTCTTGGCCGGCGTGAGAGTTTAATAATAGCGGGCCGGCTCATCGAGCGTGCGTGCCCGGGAAAAAGGCCTCTTGGCCGGCTTGGGGGATTGAAAAAAAAATCCCCCATTCATTTTCAACGGGAGGGGTCGGCGGTACCGCTTGGTGTCCGCCAGACGGCGGTGTGGTAGGCAAATGGCGGGCCTGCACGGCGAGCGTGCGTGCCCGGGAAAAATGCCTCCTGGCCGGCGTGAGAGTTTAATAATAGCGGGCCGGCTCGGCGAGCGTGCGTGCCCGGGAAAAAGGCCTCTTGGCCGGCGTGAGAGTTTAATAATAGCGGGCCGGCTCGGCGAGCGTGCGTGCCCGGGAAAAAGGCCTCCTTGCAGGCGTGAGAGTTTAATAATAGCGGGCCGGCTCATCGAGCGTGCGTGCCCGGGAAAAGGGCCTCTTGGCCGGCGTGAGAGTTTAATAATAGCGGGCCGGCTCATCGAGCGTGCGTGCCCGGGAAAAAGGCCTCTTGGCCGGCTTGGGGGATTGAAAAAAAAATCCCCCATTCATTTTCAACGGGAGGGGTCGGCGGTACCGCTTGGTGTCCGCCAGACGGCGGTGTGGTAGGCAAATGGCGGGCCTGCACGGCGAGCGTGCGTGCCCGGGAAAAATGCCTCCTGGCCGGCGTGAGAGTTTAATAATAGCGGGCCGGCTCGGCGAGCGTGCGTGCCCGGGAAAAAGGCCTCTTGGCCGGCGTGAGAGTTTAATAATAGCGGGCCGGCTCGGCGAGCGTGCGTGCCCGGGAAAAAGGCCTCCTTGCAGGCGTGAGAGTTTAATAATAGCGGGCCGGCTCATCGAGCGTGCGTGCCCGGGAAAAGGGCCTCTTGGCCGGCGTGAGAGTTTAATAATAGCGGGCCTGAGAGTTTAATAATAGCGGGCCGGCTCGGCGAGCGTGCGTGCCCGGGAAAAGGGCCTCTTGGCCGGCGTGAGAGTTTAATAATAGCGGGCCGGCTCGGCGAGCGTGCGTGCCCGGGAAAAAGGCCTCCTTGCAGGCGTAAGAGTTTAATAATAGCGGGCCGGCTCATCGAGCGTGCGTGCCCGGGAAAAAGGCCTCTTGGCCGGCTTGGGGGATTGAAAAAAAATCCCCCATTCATTTTCAACGGGAGGGGTCGGCGGTACCGCTTGGTGTCCGCCAGACGGCGGTGTGGTAGGCAAATGGCGGGCCTGCACGGCGAGCGTGCGTGCCCGGGAAAAATGCCTCCTGGCCGGCGTGAGAGTTTAATAATAGCGGGCCGGCCCGGCGAGCGTGCGTGCCCGGGAAAAAGGCCTCCTTGCAGGCGTGAGAGTTTAATAATAGCGGGCCGGCCCGGCGAGCGTGCGTGCCCGGGAAAAAGGCCTCCTTGCAGGCGTGAGAGTTTAATAATAGCGGGCCGGCCCGGCGAGCGTGCGTGCCCGGGAAAAAGGCCTCCTTGCAGGCGTGAGAGTTTAATAATAGCGGGCCGGCTCCGCGAGCGTGCGTGGCCGGGAAAAAGGCCTCTTGGCCGGCGTGAGAGTTTAATAATAGCGGGCCGGCTCATCGAGCGTGCGTGCCCGGGAAAAGGGCCTCTTGGCCGGCGTGAGAGTTTAATAATAGCGGGCCGGCTCATCGAGCGTGCGTGCCCGGGAAAAGGGCCTCTTGGCCGGCGTGAGAGTTTAATAATAGCGGGCCGGCCCGGCGAGCGTGCGTGCCCGGGAAAAAGGCCTCCTTGCAGGCGTGAGAGTTTAATAATAGCGGGCCGGCCCGGCGAGCGTGCGTGCCCGGGAAAAAGGCCTCCTTGCAGGCGTGAGAGTTTAATAATAGCGGGCCGGCCCGGCGAGCGTGCGTGCCCGGGAAAAAGGCCTCCTTGCAGGCGTGAGAGTTTAATAATAGCGGGCCGGCCCGGCGAGCGTGCGTGCCCGGGAAAAAGGCCTCCTTGCAGGCGTGAGAGTTTAATAATAGCGGGCCGGCTCCGCGAGCGTGCGTGCCCGGGAAAAAGGCCTCCTTGCAGGCGTGAGAGTTCAATAATAGCGGGCCGGCCCGGCGAGCGTGCGTGCCCGGGAAAAAGGCCTCCTTGCAGGCGTGAGAGTTTAATAATAGCGGGCCGGCCCGGCGAGCGTGCGTGCCCGGGAAAAAGGCCTCTTGGCCGGCGTGAGAGTTTAATAATAGCGGGCCGGCCCCGCGAGCGTGCGTGCCCGGGAAAAAGGCCTCCTTGCAGGGGTGAGAGTTTAATAATAGCGGGCCGGCCCGGCGAGCGTGCGTGCCCGGGAAAAAGGCCTCTTGGCCGGCGTGGGAGATTGAAAAAATTCCCCCATTCATTTTCAATGGCGGGGGTACCAGGGGTAGAGCTGGGGGTACCAGGGGTAAAGAGCGGGCCGGCCCGGCGTGCGAGTTTGGCCGGAAAAGAGGCCTCTTGGTCGGATTGGGAGATTGAAAAAATTCCCCCATTCATTTTCAATGGCGGGGGTACCAGGGGTAGAGCTGGGGGTACCAGGGGTAAAGAGCGGGCCGGCCCGGCGTGCGAGTTTGGCCGGAAAAGAGGCCTCTTGGTCGGATTGGGAGATTGAAAAAATTCCCCCATTCATTTTCAATGGCGGGGGTACCAGGGGTAGAGCTGGGGGTACCAGGGGTAAAGAGCGGGCCGGCCCGGCGTGCGAGTTTGGCCGGAAAAGAGGCCTCTTGGTCGGATTGGGAGATTGAAAAAATTCCCCCATTCATTTTCAATGGCGGGGGTACCAGGGGTAGAGCTGGGGGTACCAGGGGTAAAGAGCGGGCCGGCCCGGCGTGCGAGTTTGGCCGGAAAAGAGGCCTCTTGGTCGGATTGGGAGATTGAAAAAATTCCCCCATTCATTTTCAATGGCGGGGGTACCAGGGGTAGAGCTGGGGGTACCAGGGGTAAAGAGCGGGCCGGCCCGGCGTGCGAGTTTGGCCGGAAAAGAGGCCTCTTGGTCGGATTGGGAGATTGAAAAAATTCCCCCATTCATTTTCAATGGCGGGGGTACCAGGGGTAGAGCTGGGGGTACCAGGGGTAAAGAGCGGGCCGGCCCGGCGTGCGAGTTTGGCCGGAAAAGAGGCCTCTTGGTCGGATTGGGAGATTGAAAAAATTCCCCCATTCATTTTCAATGGCGGGGGTACCAGGGGTAGAGCTGGGGGTACCAGGGGTAAAGAGCGGGCCGGCCCGGCGTGCGAGTTTGGCCGGAAAAGAGGCCTCTTGGTCGGATTGGGAGATTGAAAAAATTCCCCCATTCATTTTCAATGGCGGGGGTACCAGGGGTAGAGCTGGGGGTACCAGGGGTAAAGAGCGGGCCGGCCCGGCGTGCGAGTGTGGCCGGGAAAGAGCCCTCCTGGCCGGCCTGGGAGATTGAAAAAAATTCCCCCATTCATTTTCAATGGCGGGGGTACCAGGGGTAAAGAGCGGGCCGGCCCAGCGTGCGAGTTTGGCCGGGAAAGGGGCCTCCTGGCCGGCCTGGGGGATTAAAAAAATTCCCCCATTCATTTTCAATGGCGGGGGTACCAGGGGTAGCAGTACCGATTTTGGTCGTTAGGGGCGCTGTAGTAGGTAAACCAGATATGCGGAGTTAGGGGGTCAAGAAGGCGAAAGGCTTAGAAAGTGACCGTTCACCAAAATACTTTCCGAAACGTATATAGGGGGGCATGTGTCGGACGAGTCACCATGCTTTCTCGATGCTGGAGGTACCAGGGGCACAAAGTTGGCCGGGAAAGATGCCTCTTAGGCGGATTGAAAGCATGAGAAAATGCCCCCCATTCATTTTCAATGGCGGAGAGCGGGCCGGCCCCGCAGCCGAGTGTGGCCGGCGGAGAGGCGTCTCGGTCGGATGAATGAAGCGTGGAGCCGGCCTCTGACGGCGGAGCTCCGCACTTTCGAATATTTTCTATCTCCCCCTCCGGGCGGTCGACGGCAGTTGGGAAGGCCGCCCGAGAGGCGCCCGGGGCGGATACCTCGGGCGAAAAGCCGGCCTCTGACGGCGGAGCTCCGCACTTTCGAATATTTTCTATTTCCCCCTCCGGGCGGTCGACGGCAGTTGGGAAGGCCGCCCGAGAGGCGCCCGGGGCGGATACCTCGGGCGAAAAGCCGGCCTCTGACGGCGGAGCTCCGCACTTTCGAATATTTTCTATCTCCCCCTCCGGGCGGCCGACGGCAGTTGGGAAGGCCGCCCGAGAGGCGCCCGGGGCGGATACCTCGGGCGAAAAGCCGGCCTCTGACGGCGGAGCTCCGCACTTTCGAATATTTTCTATTTCCCCCTCCGGGCGGCCGACGGCAGTTGGGAAGGCCGCCCGAGAGGCGCCCGGGGCGGATACCTCGGGCGAAAAGCCGGCCTCTGACGGCGGAGCTCCGCACTTTCGAATATTTTCTATTTCCCCCTCCGGGCGGCCGACGGCAGTTGGGAAGGCCGCCCGAGAGGCGCCCGGGGCGGATACCTCGTGCGAAAAGCCGGCCTCTGACGGCGGAGCTCCGCACTTTCGAATATTTTCTATTTCCCCCTCCGGGCGGCCGACGGCAGTTGGGAAGGCCGCCCGAGAGGCGCCCGGGGCGGATACCTCGGGCGAAAAGCCGGCCTCTGACGGCGGAGCTCCGCACTTTCGAATATTTTCTATTTCCCCCTCCGGGCGGCCGACGGCAGTTGGGAAGGCCGCCCGAGAGGCGCCCGGGGCGGATACCTCGGGCGAAAACCCGGCCTCTGACGGCGGAGCTCCGCACTTTCGAATATTTTCTATTTCCCCCTCCGGGCGGCCGACGGCAGTTGGGAAGGCCGCCCGAGAGGCGCCCCGGGGCGGATACCTCGGGCGAAAAGCCGGCCTCTGACGGCGGAGCTCCGCACTTTCGAATATTTTCTATTTCCCCCTCCGGGCGGCCGACGGCAGTTGGGAAGGTCGCCCGAGAGGCGCCCCGGGGCGGATACCCCGGGCGAAAAGCCGGCCTCTGACGGCGGAGCTCCGCACTTTCGAATATTTTCTATTTCCCCCTCCGGGCGGCTGACGGCAGGTGGGAAGGCCGCCCATTCATTTTCAATGGCGGAGGTACCAGGGGTGCCGCTGAGGGTACCAGGGGTGCCGCTGAGGGTACCAGGGGTGCAGCTGAGGGTACCAGGGGTGCCGCTGAGGGTACCAGGGGTGCCGATGAGGGTACCAGGGGTACGGCTGAGGGTACCAGGGGTGCCGCTGAGGGTACCAGGGGTGCCGCTGAGGGTACCAGGGGTTCGGCTGAGGGTACCAGGGGTACGGCTGAGGGTACCAGGGGTGCCGCTGAGGGTACCAGGGGTGCCGCTGAGGGTACCAGGGGTGCGGCTGAGGGTACCAGGGGTAAGGCTGAGGGTACCAGGGGTGCCGCTGAGGGTACCAGGGGTGCGGCTGAGGGTACCAGGGGTAAGGCTGAGGGTACCAGGGGTAAGGCTGAGGGTACCAGGGGTAAGGCTGAGGGTACCAGGGGTACGGCTGGAGGTACCAGGGGTAAGGCTGGAGGTACCAGGGGTAAGGCTGGAGGTACCAGGGGTAAGGCTGGAGGTACCAGGGGTTAGGCTGGAGGTACCAGGGGTAAGGCTGGGGGTACCAGGGGTAAGGCTGAGGGTACCAGGG
>NW_028233823.1:0-24901 GCF_054856545.1 Hippocampus guttulatus | reverse complement strand
CACCCCCCGTGAGAATGCCCTTAACCCTCTTATGAGATCAAGGAGCTGGTATCAGGCACATATGATCGCCCATGACACCTTGCTTAGCCACACCCCCAAGGGAATTCAGCAGTGATAAACATTAAGCCATAAGTGTAAACTTGACTTAGTTAAGGTTTTTAGAGCCGGTAAAACTCGTGCCAGCCACCGCGGTTATACGAGAGGCTCAAGATAATAGAAATCGGCGTAAAGAGTGGTTAAGTATTAAAAGACTAAAGTTAAACATCTTCCAGGCTGTCATACGCATCCGAAGGTATGAGACTCATTTACGAAAGTGACTTTACAAAACTGAACCCACGAAAGCTATGAAACAAACTGGGATTAGATACCCCACTATGCATAGTCTTAAACGAAAGTATTTTAATTACATTATACTCGCCCGGGTACTACGAGCTTTAGCTTAAAACCCAAAGGACTGGCGGTGCTTTACACCCACCTAGAGGAGCCTGTTCTATAACTGATAACCCCCGTTAAACCTCACCCTATTTTGCTTAATCAATTTATATACCGCCGTCGTCAGCTTACCTTGTGAAAGAACAACAGTGAGCAAAACTAGTGTTAACCCAAAACGTCAGGTCGAGGTGTAGTTTATAATAGGGGAAGAAATGGGCTACACTCATTTATTAATGAATACGGATGGTATATTGAAATATAAACCTAAAGGAGGATTTAGCAGTAAGGAGGAAATAGAGTGTTCACCTGAAACTGGCTCTAAAGCGCGCACACACCGCCCGTCACTCTCCCCAATAACATAACTACGATTAATTAAAACCTAAATGAAATACAAGGGGAGGCAAGTCGTAACATGGTAAGTGTACCGGAAGGTGTGCTTGGAATACCAAAGCATAGCTGAAATAGTTAAAGCATCTCACTTACACCGAGAAGTTGTTCTTGCAAATAGAACTGCTCTGATACCCATATGCTAGCTCACACACTAAATTCAAATAAAAACTAAAGATAACCCCTAATACCCTAAAAAGTAATATTAAAACATTTTATAGCCCAAGTAAGGGAGACTGAAAAGGAATAATGAAGCTACAAAACTAGTACCGCAAGGGAAAGCTGAAAAAGAAATTAAAAAAATAACTTAAGTAAAGAGCAGCAAAGATTAAATCTTGTACCTTTTGCATAATGGTTTAACAAGTACATCCCAAGCAAAGAGATCTTTAGTTTGATACCCCGAAACTAAGCGAGCTACTCCGAGACAGTCAAGACATAATGGACTAATCCGTACCTGTGGCAAAAGGTTGGAATGAGCTCCGAGTAGAGGTGATAAACCAAACGAGCTTAGTTATAGCTGGTTGCCTGAAAAATGAATAAAAGTTCAGCCTATATTAAACCCTTAATTCACCTAAAATTTAAACAAACAGATTTAGTTAATAATAATATAGAGTTAGTCAAAAGGGGTACAGCTCTTTTGACATAGGACACAACCTTACAATGGAGGTTAAAGATCAAAAACACCAAAGTACACAAATGCCTTAGTGGGCCTGAAAGCAGCCATCGATATAGAAAGCGTTAAAGCTCAAGCACTAGTAAAACTTTTAATTCAGATAAACATTCTTAAACCCCTAAATTCATCAGGCCTTTTCATAACACATGAAAGTGATAATGTTAATATGAGTAATAAGAGAAGTTAAGATTCTCTCCTTTAGCAAAAGTGTGCCTCGGATCGAACTAACACCGAGATTTAATGACCCCAATTTCAAGAGGGAAATGTTGTAATAAATAAAGAACAAGAAAAAACAACAATAAAAATCATCAACCCCACACTGGATTGCTATCTAGGATAAACTAAAAGAGTGAGAAGGAACTCGGCAAATATGATAATAGCCTCGCCTGTTTACCAAAAACACCGCCTCTTGCATAACATAATGAATAAGAGGTCCCGCCTGCCCTGTGACCATAAGTTTAACGGCCGCGGTATTTTGACCGTGCAAAGGTAGCGCAATCACTTGTCTTTTAAATAAAGAGACCTGTATGAATGGCATAACGAGGGCTAAACTGTCTCCTTACTCCAGTTAATGAAATTGATCTCCCCGTGCAGAAGCGGGGATTAACCCATAAGACGAGAAGACCCTGTGGAGCTTTAGATGATAGATGAATTTATTAAAAAATTAATACCACATAAAAGGTAATTAAAACGATGACCTCATCTTAAATCTTTAGTTGGGGCGACCGCGGAGTAAAACAAAACCTCCGTGAGGATTGAGATGAAAACCTTATACCCAAGAATGTCATTTCTAAGTACCAAAATATTTGACCAATTGATCCGGCAACAGCCGATTAATGAACCTAGTTACCCCAGGGATAACAGCGCAATCCTCTTTGAGAGTCCCTATCGACAAGAGGGTTTACGACCTCGATGTTGGATCAGGACATCCTAATGGTGTAGCCGCTATTAAGGGTTCGTTTGTTCAACGATTAAAGTCCTACGTGATCTGAGTTCAGACCGGAGTAATCCAGGTCAGTTTCTATCTATGAGTGTGACTTTCTTCAGTACGAAAGGACCAAGAAGGATAGGCCCATGTTTTAAAACAAGCCCACTTTTTAACCCTTGAAAAAATATTAAAGGTTAAAATAACACAAAATAAATCCAGAATATAACTACATGTTGAAGTGGCAGAGTCCGGTTATTGCAAAAGACCTAAGCCCTTTGAATAGAGGTTCAAATCCTCTCCTCAACTATGACCACCATAATTATAGCGCAAATTGTTAACCCTTTAATATATATTATTCCTGTACTACTAGCAGTTGCTTTCTTAACTCTTCTGGAACGTAAAGTATTAGGATATATACAACACCGAAAAGGGCCTAATATCGTAGGACCTTTTGGTCTACTTCAACCAATTGCAGATGGAGTAAAATTATTTATTAAGGAACCAGTAAAACCCTCAACATCTTCACCTATTTTATTTATTGCCACCCCAGTATTAGCATTAACACTTGCCCTTATATTATGAGCTCCCTTACCAATACCTCACCCTGTAATTAATATTAATCTGGGAATACTACTTATCTTAGCCCTATCAAGCCTTGCAGTTTACTCTATCCTAGGGTCAGGTTGAGCATCAAATTCAAAATATGCATTAATTGGAGCATTACGAGCAGTAGCCCAAACTATTTCTTACGAAGTAAGCTTAGGATTAATTTTACTAGCATTAATCATCTTCACTGGTAATTTCACACTACAATCATTTGGGGTTACACAAGAAAGCTTATGACTTATTATCCCCGCCTGACCTTTAGCAGCAATATGATATATCTCCACACTAGCTGAAACAAACCGGGCACCATTTGATTTAACAGAGGGGGAGTCAGAACTGGTTTCGGGTTTTAATGTTGAATACGCAGGAGGACCTTTTGCACTCTTTTTCCTTGCAGAATATGCCAACATCTTACTTATAAACACCTTGTCAACTATCCTTTTTCTAGGAGCATCTCATATCCCTTCCTTACCTGAACTAACAACAGCAAATCTTATAATTAAAGCAACCCTACTATCCTTAGTATTCTTATGAGTTCGAGCCTCATACCCACGATTCCGATACGACCAATTAATACACCTCATCTGAAAAAACTTCCTACCACTAACATTAGCATTAATTATTTGACACTTATCAGCGCCTCTTTCGCTAGCAGGGATCCCACCACATATATAAGGAATTATGCCTGAGTACTAAAGGACCACTTTGATAGAGTGCATTACGGGGGTTAGAATCCCCCTAATTCCTTAGAAAGAGAGGACTCGAACCCCACTTAAGAGATCAAAACTCTTAGTGCTTCCTACTACACCACTTCCTAAAGTAAAGTCAGCTAAATTAAGCTTTTGGGCCCATACCCCAAAAATGTAGGTTAAAACCCTCCCTTTGCTAATGAACCCCTACATTATATCAATCTTTCTAATAGGTTTAGGCCTAGGTACTACAATCACATTCATAAGCTCACACTGATTACTAGCATGAATAGGCCTAGAAATTAATACACTAGCAATTATTCCTTTAATAGCACAACACCATCACCCACGGTCTGTAGAAGCTTCTACAAAGTATTTCCTCATCCAGGCTACAGCCGCAGCAATAATCTTATTTGCTAGCTCCACTAATGCATGGATTACAGGAAAATGAGGTATTGATGAACTATCTCATCCATTACCCCTAACCATTATAATATTAGGCCTAGCCTTAAAAATTGGCATAGCACCCCTTCACACATGATTACCAGAAGTACTTCAAGGCCTAGACCTTACCACCGGATTAATTATATCTACGTGACAAAAACTAGCTCCTTTTTCCCTAATAATACAAATAAACCTAGATAACCCCGTACTGGTTATTATAGCAATGCTATCTACTATAGTTGGGGGCTGAGGGGGATTAAATCAGACACAATTGCGAAAGATCTTAGCATACTCATCAATTGCCCACATTGGCTGAATGGTTATTGTTCTACAATTCTCACCATCACTTACACTTATTACTCTTGCAATCTATATTTTTATAACAATTTCCATCTTTAACCTATTTAAACTAAATAAAGCAACTTCTATTAATGCACTAGCAACTTCATGATCTAAATCCCCTACAATAACCGCGCTAGCCCCGTTAGCCCTCCTATCCTTAGGGGGTTTACCACCTCTTACAGGATTCGGCCCCAAATGAATAATCTTATCTGAACTAACAAAACAAGAATTAAACACAATTGCAACAATCACAGCGCTGTCTGCTTTATTAAGCCTTTATTTTTACCTGCGATTATCATATGCTATAACACTAACCCTATCACCCAACACCACCCCTATAACTAGCCAATGGCGATGTAATAACAAACAGCCCACTATCCACCTATCTGTATCAACGATTATATCATTGATACTTCTCCCTATCCTACCTAGTATAATAGCTATTATCAACTAAGGGTTTAGGTTAATAAAAGACCAAAGGCCTTCAAAGCCTTAAGTAGAAGTGAAAATCCTTTAACCCTTGATAAGACTTGCAGGTAATTAACCTACATCTACTGTATGCAAAACAGACACTTTAATTAAGCTAAAGCCTTACTAGATGGGTAGGCCTCGATCCTACAATTTCCTAGTTAACAGCTAGACACTCCAACCAGCGAGCATCCATCTACTTTTCCCCCCGCCTTAAAAAGGCGGAAAGGCGGGGGGGAAAGCCCCGGCAAAAATTAATTGGCTACTTAAGATTTGCAATCTTATATGTATTACACCTCAAGGCTTGGTATGAAGAGGGCTTAAACCTCTGTATGTGGGGTTACAATCCACCGCTTACTCAGCCATCCTACCTGTGGCAATCACACGATGATTTTTCTCAACTAATCACAAAGACATCGGCACCCTATACTTAGTATTTGGTGCTTGAGCCGGAATAGTCGGCACTGCACTAAGCCTTTTAATCCGAGCAGAACTAAGTCAACCAGGAGCTTTACTGGGAGATGATCAAATCTATAATGTTATTGTAACTGCTCATGCTTTCGTAATAATTTTTTTTATAGTTATACCAATTATAATCGGGGGTTTTGGTAATTGACTAATTCCGTTAATAATCGGAGCGCCTGATATAGCTTTTCCTCGAATAAATAATATAAGTTTTTGATTATTACCACCCTCTTTTCTTCTTCTGCTTGCTTCATCAGGAGTAGAAGCTGGAGCGGGTACAGGTTGAACGGTCTACCCCCCGCTAGCAGGTAACTTAGCTCATGCTGGGGCCTCTGTAGACTTAACAATCTTTTCTCTTCATTTAGCAGGTGTTTCATCAATTCTAGGGGCTATTAATTTTATCACCACTATCATTAACATAAAACCTCCATCGATCTCACAATATCAAACACCATTATTTGTTTGAGCAGTCTTAGTAACCGCAGTATTACTTTTATTATCCCTTCCTGTATTAGCAGCTGGAATTACTATACTTCTAACAGATCGAAACTTAAACACAACATTTTTTGACCCCTCTGGAGGGGGAGACCCTATCCTTTACCAACACTTATTTTGATTCTTTGGGCATCCTGAAGTATATATCCTTATCCTCCCAGGCTTTGGTATAATCTCCCACATTGTAGCTTATTATTCTGGTAAAAAAGAGCCCTTCGGTTACATAGGAATAGTTTGAGCAATAATAGCAATCGGACTTTTAGGGTTTATTGTCTGAGCTCACCACATATTCACAGTAGGAATAGATGTAGACACCCGAGCATACTTCACCTCAGCAACAATAATTATTGCCATTCCCACAGGTGTAAAAGTATTTAGTTGATTAGCCACACTTCACGGAGGCTCTATTAAATGAGAAACTCCTCTGCTATGAGCTCTAGGTTTTATCTTCTTATTTACTGTTGGGGGGTTAACAGGAATTGTATTAGCAAACTCCTCTTTAGACATTGTCTTACACGACACTTATTATGTAGTTGCCCACTTCCACTACGTTCTTTCAATAGGTGCCGTATTTGCAATTATAGCAGGGTTTGTACATTGATTTCCTTTATTTACAGGCTACACTCTACACAACTCTTGAACTAAAATTCATTTTGGTGTAATATTTGCAGGTGTAAACTTAACATTCTTCCCTCAACACTTCCTAGGGTTAGCCGGTATACCCCGACGATACTCTGACTACCCAGACGCATACTCACTGTGAAACACTGTTTCTTCTATTGGATCACTTGTATCCTTAATCGCCGTAATCATGTTTTTATTTATTATCTGAGAAGCATTTGCTGCTAAACGGGAAGTACTAATAGTTGAATTGGCTTCAACAAACATTGAATGACTTCATGGATGCCCCCCACCATATCACACATTTGAGGAACCTGCTTTTGTTCAAGTACAAACAAACAACTAAACGAGAAAGGAGGGAATTGAACCCCCATAAAATGGTTTCAAGCCACCCACAAAACCGTTCTGCCACTTTCTTTACACAACTAACTAAAGATATTAGTAAAATATTATACTGCCTTGTCAAGGCAGAGTTGTTGGTTAAACCCCTACATGTCTTAAATAATGGCTTATCCCTCACAACTAGGTTTTCAAGACGCAGCATCACCTGTAATAGAAGAACTACTTCATTTTCATGATCATGCATTAATAATTGTATTCCTGATTAGCACTTTAGTGCTTTATATTATTGTAGCCATAGTTACTACAAAATTAACAAACAAATTCTTATTAGACTCACAAGAAATTGAAATTATTTGAACTGTTCTCCCCGCAATTATTCTTATCCTAATCGCTCTTCCATCACTGCGAATTCTTTATCTTATAGATGAGGTAAACGACCCTCACCTTACAATTAAAGCAGTCGGCCATCAATGATACTGAAGTTATGAATATACTGATTATGAAGACTTGGCCTTTGATTCATATATAATCCCAACCCAAGACCTCACACCAGGCCAATTTCGATTGTTAGAAGCAGATCATCGTATAGTAATCCCGGTTGAATCACCAATTCGAGTCTTAGTGTCTGCAGAAGATGTACTCCACTCATGAGCAGTACCTTCTCTAGGGGTAAAAATAGACGCAGTACCAGGACGGCTTAATCAAACAGCTTTTATCACATCACGACCAGGAGTGTTTTATGGACAATGTTCAGAAATTTGTGGTGCTAACCACAGCTTTATACCTATTGTGGTAGAAGCGGTACCACTACAACAATTTGAAAACTGATCATCACTTATACTTGAAGACGCCTCGTTAAGAAGCTAAATTGGACCTCAGCGTTAGCCTTTTAAGCTAAAAATTGGTGACTCCCAACCACCCTTAGCGACATGCCTCAATTAAATCCCTCACCTTGATTAATAATTTTATTATTTACATGATTAGTCTTTACCATTATTATTCCACCTAAAGTAATAGCACATAAATACCCTAACGAACCAAATGTTTTAAGCACTAAAACATTAAAAACAACCCCTTGAAACTGACAATGACATTAAGCTTCTTTGACCAATTTATTAGTCCTATGTTTTTAGGTATCCCATTGATGGCTTTAGCTATTATTACACCTTGAATTATATTCCCTACCCCCTCATCTCGTTGGATAAATAACCGTATACTCACATTACAAAACTGGTTTATTAATCTATTTACAAAACAACTTCTTCTTCCTCTAAATACCACAGGTCATAAATGAGCATTAATTTTCGCGTCATTAATAATCTTCCTAATTTCCTTAAATATACTTGGGTTACTTCCATACACCTTTACCCCTACAACCCAATTATCCTTAAATATAGGATTAGCAGTACCTTTATGATTAGCAACTGTCATCATTGGGATACGAAACCAACCCACACACTCCCTAGGTCACCTATTACCAGAAGGCACACCCATACCACTAATCCCCGTACTTATTATTATTGAAACAATCAGCTTATTTATTCGACCTATCGCCCTAGGTGTTCGACTAACAGCAAATTTAACTGCAGGACACCTACTTATTCAACTTATCGCGACAGCAGCATTTGTTCTTATACCTCTTATACCTACAGTAGCATTATTAACAACAATTTTACTACTTTTACTCACATTGTTAGAAGTAGCCGTTGCTATAATCCAAGCCTATGTCTTTGTACTCTTGCTAAGTCTCTACCTACAAGAAAACGTTTAATGGCCCACCAAGCACATGCATACCACATAGTAGATCCAAGCCCCTGACCCCTCACAGGTGCAATTGCAGCCCTTTTAATGACTTCAGGGTTAGCTATTTGATTCCATTTTAATTCAACTGTTTTAATAACAATTGGATTAATTTTACTACTTCTAACAATGATCCAATGATGGCGAGATATTATCCGAGAAGGGACATTTCAAGGACATCACACCCCGCCAGTTCAAAAGGGGTTACGATATGGGATAATCCTATTTATCACCTCAGAAGTATTCTTCTTCCTTGGATTCTTCTGAGCTTTTTACCACGCCAGTCTAGCTCCAACCCCAGAATTAGGCGGTTGCTGGCCTCCTTCTGGAGTAACCACCCTAGATCCTTTTGAAGTACCACTTCTTAATACAGCGGTTCTTCTTGCCTCTGGTGTCACAGTAACTTGAGCTCACCATAGCATTATAGAAGGTGAACGAAAACAAACTATTCACTCACTCACCTTAACTATTCTCCTAGGCTTCTACTTCACATTTCTTCAAGCGATAGAATATTATGAAGCCCCCTTCACAATTGCTGATGGTGTTTACGGATCAACATTCTTTGTAGCCACAGGATTCCACGGATTACACGTAATCATTGGATCAACATTCCTAGCAGTTTGTTTAATTCGACAAATTCAATACCACTTCACATCCCAACACCACTTCGGATTTGAAGCTGCAGCATGATACTGACATTTTGTCGACGTAGTATGATTATTCCTTTATGTCTCAATTTATTGATGAGGATCTTATCTTTTTAGTACTAAAAAGTATGAGTGACTTCCAATCACCCGGTCTCGGTTAAAACCCAAGAAAAGATAATGAACTTATTAATTACAATTTTACTAATATCAACCTCCCTTTCCATTTTACTAACCCTCATCTCATTTTGGTTACCCCAAATAAACCCAGATGTAGAGAAACTATCACCCTATGAATGTGGTTTCGACCCCCTAGGTTCAGCCCGACTCCCTTTTTCATTACGATTCTTCCTAGTAGCAATTTTATTTCTTTTATTTGATCTAGAGATTGCACTTCTCCTTCCGCTTCCATGAGGTATACAATTAGAGTTCCCCTCTTACACATTTATATGAGCATCATCAGTTGTTATTCTTCTTACACTAGGATTAATTTATGAGTGGATCCAAGGTGGCCTAGAATGAGCTGAATAAACGATTAGTATAATTAAAACACTTGATTTCGGCTCAAAAGCACGTGGTTAGAATCCACGATCGTTTTATGACACCTGTACACTTTGCTTTCTCAACAACATTCATCCTAGGACTTATAGGATTAACTTTTCACCGAAACCACTTACTTTCCGCTCTTTTATGTTTAGAAGGAATAATACTATCATTGTATGTTGCCCTATCCTTATGAACTTTACAATTAAACTCAATTAATTTCTCCCCAACCCCTATGTTAATACTTGCTTTTTCAGCATGTGAGGCAAGTGCTGGGTTAGCTCTTCTAGTAGCAACCTCTCGCACACACGGAACAGATCGTCTTCAAGCTTTAAACATCCTACAATGTTAAAAATCCTTATTCCAACGATTATGCTTATTCCCACAACATGACTTATTCCTAAAAAATGGTTATGACCATCCACATTAGTGCATAGTCTAACCATTGCTTTATTTACTCTCAATTGACTTATTTGATCATCTGACACCGCTTGATCAAATTTAAGCGGATTAATAGCTACTGACCCTTTATCTACCCCTTTATTAATTCTCACATGCTGGCTCCTTCCACTGATAATCCTTGCTAGCCAGAACCACTCAGCCAATAACCCTGTTAACCGACAACGAATATACATCACACTACTTACATCCTTACAAATCTTCCTCATTATAGCATTTAGCGCCACGGAATTAATTATGTTTTATGTTATATTTGAGGCCACATTAATTCCAACCTTGTTAATTATCACCCGATGAGGTAATCAAACAGAACGGTTGAATGCAGGAACCTATTTCCTATTCTACACCTTAGCAGGATCTCTACCACTACTTGTCGCACTTCTCATACTTCAAAACAAGACAGGTTCTTTATCCATACTAACCCTTCAGTATTCTAACCCTTTAGTCCTCACTTGCCTGAGTGATAAATTATGATGAATAGGCTGTCTCCTAGCTTTCCTTGTAAAAATACCCCTTTACGGAGTTCATCTATGGTTACCTAAAGCCCACGTAGAAGCACCAATTGCGGGCTCCATAATCCTTGCTGCAGTACTGCTAAAACTAGGGGGGTATGGTATAATACGCCTAATAAACATCCTTGAACCACTATCTAAACAGCTGAGCTACCCTTTTATAATTTTAGCCCTGTGGGGAATCGTTATGACCGGACTAATCTGTCTACGACAAAATGACTTAAAATCCCTAATCGCCTACTCTTCAGTTAGTCATATAGGATTGGTTACAACAGGTATCCTTATTCAAACCCCTTGAGGTTTTACTGGAGCGCTCTGTACTTATAATTGCACATGGACTTACCTCATCAGCACTATTTTGTTTAGCAAACACAAACTATGAGCGAACCCATAGCCGAACAATAATATTAGCCCGAGGCCTACAAATGGTATTACCCTTAATGGCTACCTGATGATTCGCTGCCAGCCTGGCAAACATAGCTTTACCTCCTCTACCTAATCTAATAGGGGAGTTAATAATCATTTCATCTCTTTTTAATTGATCGCCTTGAACCTTAATTCTCACAGGCCTTGGTACACTTATTACTGCAGCATATTCATTATATCTATTTCTTACAACCCAACGAGGACCATTAACTAATCACCTGCTTCACATAGAACCTTCACACTCCCGAGAACACTTAATCATAACACTTCACCTCATACCACTTATCCTCCTAATCATGAAGCCTGGGTTGTTATGAGGTTGAACTTTCTGTAGATATAGTTTAAAAAGAACATTAGATTGTGATTCTAAAAATAAAGGTTAAAATCCTTTTATCCACCGAAGGAGGTCCGAAGACAACATAAACTGCTAATTTTTGCCCCTTTGGTTTAACTCCAAAGCTCATTCGAAACTTCTGAAGGATATTAGTTAATCCGTTGGTCTTAGGAACCAAAAACTCTTGGTGCAAATCCAAGCAGTAGTTATGCACTCCACCTCTTTAATAATATCCTCAAGCCTTTTAATTATCTTCACTTTCCTACTAATACCCTTAATTTCAACAATAACAACTAAACCACTCCCTCATAACTGATCGACTGGGTGGGTTAAAAATTCAGTTAAAATATCATTTATAATTAGCCTATTACCCCTTATACTATTTATTAATGAAGGGTTAGAAACTATTATTACTACATGATCTTGAATAAATACATCAACTTTTGATATTAATATTAGCTTTAAATTTGACCTATACTCAGTGATTTTTACCCCTGTGGCTTTATACGTCACATGATCTATCCTGGAATTTGCATCTTGATATATACACTCTGACCCTGTTATAAACCGATTTTTTAAATACCTTCTAATGTTCCTAATCGCTATAATAATTCTAGTAACTTCAAATAACATATTTCAACTATTCATTGGTTGGGAAGGAGTTGGTATTATATCCTTTCTTTTAATTGGGTGATGGTATGGACGTGCCGACGCTAATATAGCCGCGATCCAGGCAGTTGTATATAACCGAATCGGAGATATCGGATTGATTTTATTTATAGCCTGAATTGCTATAAACTTAAATTCTTGGGAAATAAATCAAATATTTACATTAGCTGAAAATGAAAACCTCACCCTTCCACTGTTAGGCCTGGTCCTAGCTGCAACAGGAAAGTCAGCTCAATTTGGTTTGCACCCATGGCTACCCTCAGCTATAGAGGGTCCTACTCCGGTATCTGCCCTACTACACTCAAGCACAATAGTGGTTGCGGGGATTTTTTTACTGATTCGAATAAGCCCTTTAATGGAAAATAACCCTATTATCCTAACAACATGCCTTTGTCTTGGAGCATTAACCACTTTATTTACAGCTATCTGCGCTCTGACACAAAACGACATCAAAAAAATTGTAGCATTTTCTACATCCAGTCAGCTAGGATTAATAATGGTCACGATCGGTCTTAATCAACCCCAATTAGCATTCCTTCATATCTGTACCCACGCTTTCTTTAAAGCTATATTATTTTTATGTTCGGGGTCATTAATTCATAGCCTAAACGATGAGCAAGATATCCGTAAGATAGGAGGAATACACCATCTCACTCCCTTCACCTCGTCCTCTCTCACCCTAGGCAGTCTAGCTTTAACAGGAACCCCTTTCCTGGCCGGATTTTTCTCAAAAGATGCCATTATTGAATCAATAAACACCTCTTACTTAAACGCCTGAGCCCTATTATTAACTTTAATTGCCACTTCCTTTACAGCAGTCTACAGCCTACGAATTGTTTATTATGTGAATATAGGCTACCCACGATTCAATCCCTTATCACCAATTAATGAAAATAGCAAGCCACTAATTAACCCGATCAAACGGTTAGCTTGAGGGAGTATTATCGCAGGCTTAATTATCACATCAAACATAACACCTATAAAGAACCCAGTTATAACTATACCATATTATACTAAAATAGCCGCCCTTATTGTTACAGCGATTGGATTAATTACAGCTTTAGAAATAGCCCTAAATACATCTAAGCAATTAAATATTACCCCTAAAAAAACCCCCCATTTATTTTCTAATGCACTAGGATTTTACCCACTTATTATTCACCGATTACCTATTGAATTATCCCTTCAATTAGGACAAAAAATTGCCTCTCAAACCATTGACATAACATGATTAGAGAAAATTGGTCCCAAAGCCTCATCAACCCTTAACCTCCCTCTAATTACAACTACAAGTAACACCCAAAAAGGTATAATTAAAACCTATTTAATACTATTTATTCTAACCCTTACCCTTACCATAGCATTATTAATTTAAACCACTCGAAGTGTACCGCGAGCAAGACCTCGTGTTAACTCCAGTACAACAAATAAAGTTAACAAAAGAACCCAAGCACTAATAACTAAAACCCAACCTCCTGAAGAATACATTAAAGATACTCCGGACATATCCCCCCGAAATACTGATAAACCTGATAAATCATCTACAGGCACTCAAGAGCTCTCGTACCACCCTCCGTAGAAATAAAATAAAAATAAAACTACCCCTATGAAATACAAAACCCCGTAAACTGCAACAGATCAACTACCTCAGCTCTCAGGGTAGGGCTCAGCGGCTAAAGCAGCGGAATACGCAAAAACAACTAACATTCCCCCCAAGTAGATTAAAAACAAAACTAAAGATAAGAAAGGCCCCCCAAAACTCACTATAACACCACACCCCATTCCAGCTACAACAACTAACCCTAAAGCAGCAAAGTATGGGGAGGGGTTGGAAGCCACCGCAATTAAACCAAAAATTAACCCTATTAATAATAAGAATATCAAATAAGTCATAGTTTTTACCAGGATTCTAACCAGGACTAATGGCTTGAAAAACCACCGTTGTAATTCAACTATAAAAACCCAATGGCCAACATTCGAAAAACCCACCCAATCATTAAAATCGCAAATAACGCTCTTGTAGATCTACCTGCACCATCAAACATCTCTGTATGATGAAACTTTGGGTCTCTTTTAGGGCTATGCTTAATAGCCCAAATCCTTACAGGACTATTCCTAGCAATACATTACACCTCAGATATTGCAACCGCTTTTTCTTCGGTCACACACATTTGTCGTGACGTAAATTACGGCTGACTCATCCGAAATATACATGCCAACGGAGCATCCTTCTTTTTTATCTGTATTTACCTTCACATTGCACGAGGTCTTTATTACGGATCCTACTTATATAAAGAAACCTGAAACGTGGGAGTAATTCTTCTGCTTCTTGTAATAGCCACTGCATTCGTAGGATATGTACTACCCTGAGGACAAATATCCTTTTGAGGAGCCACGGTCATTACTAACCTGATATCAGCTGTGCCATACATCGGAAATGATTTAGTACAATGAGTGTGAGGAGGGTTCTCTGTAGACAACGCCACCCTAACCCGATTCTTCGCATTCCATTTCTTACTTCCATTCATTGTTGCGGCTGCATCAATGGTCCACCTACTTTTCCTCCATGAAACAGGATCAAATAACCCCGCCGGGATTAACTCTGACGCAGACAAAGTCTCATTTCACCCCTACTTCTCTTACAAAGACCTATTAGGATTTGCCGCATTATTAATTACCCTAACATCAATTGCTCTCTTCACACCTAACATTCTAGGGGACCCTGACAACTTTACACCAGCAAACCCCTTAGTAACCCCCCCTCATATTAAACCCGAATGATATTTTCTATTCGCCTACGCTATCCTACGATCAATTCCAAATAAACTAGGGGGTGTATTAGCCTTACTATTCTCAATTTTAGTATTAATACTAGTACCAATTCTTCACACATCAAAACAACGAGGACTCACCTTCCGACCCTTTGGTCAACTTATATTCTGAATACTAGTTGCAGACATAATAATTCTTACATGAATTGGAGGAATGCCTGTAGAACCCCCTTATATTTTAATTGGTCAATTAGCCTCAGTTATTTATTTCATAATCTTCCTAATAGCTCTACCTGCATCCGGTTGAATAGAAAACAAAGTTCTTAAATTAAACTGCATTTGTAGCTCAGTATTAGAGCGCCGGTTTTGTAAACCGGAGGCCGGAGGTTAAACCCCTCCCCACTGCTCAGAAAAAGGAGACTCTAACTCCCGCCACCAGCTCCCAAAGCTGATATTCTAAGTTAAAATATTTTCTGGTACATATATGAAATATCCATATATATATATACAGTGCATAATATTAATTCCTTAGGACATTTTATGTATAAAAACCATTAAATTATATTAAACATATAAATAAACTATATTACTAAGGTAGACATAAACCATAAATTTAAGAATGCACTAAGAGTAATAATGCTGAGAGATTTAAGATCTAATAAAAAACTCATAAGTAATGATATACCAAGACTCCAAATATCATTAAATTAAAAATTGTATGTAGTAAGAGCCTACCAACCAGTATATAACTTAAGGATAACGGTTCTTGATGGTCAGGAGCCCCTATTGAAGGGTTGCTACCTAAAAGGTGAATTATTCCTGGCATCTCCTCCTTTTTCAGGTCCATTAATTTATTAACCCGCACACTTTCATCGACGCTTACATTGACTAATGGTGTTAAACCTTCGACTCGTTACCCCCCAAGCCGAGCGTTCTCTCCACGGGGGCAGCTGGTTCTCTTTTTTTTTTCCCTTCGTGAACATTTCAGAGTGCACGCGGCCCTATGACAGAAGGTTGAACATTCGTTCCTTATTGAGTAATATTAGTGTAGTGTTGAAATTACATTACTTAAGAATCGCATATAGAGTTTTCTAGAGCATAATAAATACTATAATCCTCTTAGGTCGCCCCCCCTTCTGTTTTTAAAGAAAAAACCCCCCAACCCCCCTAAGGCCCTAAGGTAACTAACAATTTAATTAATCTAGTTTAAACAATAAGGTCCCAAGGTTATCTATTGGCTTATAAATGTACAAAACGATGTGTAGTTTCGTATTTATGTATTACCAGTTTTTAAAAAAATATATCATATCTTATCTATTTATTACAACAACTAGGGTAAAATACTAGAAGGCCATCGTAGCTTAAGACTTAAAGCATAACACTGAAGATGTTATTATGAACCCTAGAAAGTTCCGAAAGCACAAAGGCTTGGTCCTAGCTTTACTATTATCTATAACCAAACTTACACATGCAAGCATCCGCACCCCCGTGAGAATGCCCTTAACCCTCTTATGAGATCAAGGAGCTGGTATCAGGCACATATGATCGCCCATGACACCTTGCTTAGCCACACCCCCAAGGGAATTCAGCAGTGATAAACATTAAGCCATAAGTGTAAACTTGACTTAGTTAAGGTTTTTAGAGCCGGTAAAACTCGTGCCAGCCACCGCGGTTATACGAGAGGCTCAAGATAATAGAAATCGGCGTAAAGAGTGGTTAAGTATTAAAAGACTAAAGTTAAACATCTTCCAGGCTGTCATACGCATCCGAAGGTATGAGACTCATTTACGAAAGTGACTTTACAAAACTGAACCCACGAAAGCTATGAAACAAACTGGGATTAGATACCCCACTATGCATAGTCTTAAACGAAAGTATTTTAATTACATTATACTCGCCCGGGTACTACGAGCTTTAGCTTAAAACCCAAAGGACTTGGCGGTGCTTTACACCCACCTAGAGGAGCCTGTTCTATAACTGATAACCCCCGTTAAACCTCACCCTATTTTGCTTAATCAATTTATATACCGCCGTCGTCAGCTTACCTTGTGAAAGAACAACAGTGAGCAAAACTAGTGTTAACCCAAAACGTCAGGTCGAGGTGTAGTTTATAATAGGGGAAGAAATGGGCTACACTCATTTATTAATGAATACGGATGGTATATTGAAATATAAACCTAAAGGAGGATTTAGCAGTAAGGAGGAAATAGAGTGTTCACCTGAAACTGGCTCTAAAGCGCGCACACACCGCCCGTCACTCTCCCCAATAACATAACTACGATTAATTAAAACCTAAATGAAATACAAGGGGAGGCAAGTCGTAACATGGTAAGTGTACCGGAAGGTGTGCTTGGAATACCAAAGCATAGCTGAAATAGTTAAAGCATCTCACTTACACCGAGAAGTTGTTCTTGCAAATAGAACTGCTCTGATACCCATATGCTAGCTCACACACTAAATTCAAATAAAAACTAAAGATAACCCCTAATACCCTAAAAAGTAATATTAAAACATTTTATAGCCCAAGTAAGGGAGACTGAAAAGGAATAATGAAGCTACAAAACTAGTACCGCAAGGGAAAGCTGAAAAAGAAATTAAAAAAATAACTTAAGTAAAGAGCAGCAAAGATTAAATCTTGTACCTTTTGCATAATGGTTTAACAAGTACATCCCAAGCAAAGAGATCTTTAGTTTGATACCCCGAAACTAAGCGAGCTACTCCGAGACAGTCAAGACATAATGGACTAATCCGTACCTGTGGCAAAAGGTTGGAATGAGCTCCGAGTAGAGGTGATAAACCAAACGAGCTTAGTTATAGCTGGTTGCCTGAAAAATGAATAAAAGTTCAGCCTATATTAAACCCTTAATTCACCTAAAATTTAAACAAACAGATTTAGTTAATAATAATATAGAGTTAGTCAAAAGGGGTACAGCTCTTTTGACATAGGACACAACCTTACAATGGAGGTTAAAGATCAAAAACACCAAAGTACACAAATGCCTTAGTGGGCCTGAAAGCAGCCATCGATATAGAAAGCGTTAAAGCTCAAGCACTAGTAAAACTTTTAATTCAGATAAACATTCTTAAACCCCTAAATTCATCAGGCCTTTTCATAACACATGAAAGTGATAATGTTAATATGAGTAATAAGAGAAGTTAAGATTCTCTCCTTTAGCAAAAGTGTGCCTCGGATCGAACTAACACCGAGATTTAATGACCCCAATTTCAAGAGGGAAATGTTGTAATAAATAAAGAACAAGAAAAAACAACAATAAAAATCATCAACCCCACACTGGATTGCTATCTAGGATAAACTAAAAGAGTGAGAAGGAACTCGGCAAATATGATAATAGCCTCGCCTGTTTACCAAAAACACCGCCTCTTGCATAACATAATGAATAAGAGGTCCCGCCTGCCCTGTGACCATAAGTTTAACGGCCGCGGTATTTTGACCGTGCAAAGGTAGCGCAATCACTTGTCTTTTAAATAAAGACCTGTATGAATGGCATAACGAGGGCTAAACTGTCTCCTTACTCCAGTTAATGAAATTGATCTCCCCGTGCAGAAGCGGGGATTAACCCATAAGACGAGAAGACCCTGTGGAGCTTTAGATGATAGATGAATTTATTAAAAAATTAATACCACATAAAAGGTAATTAAAACGATGACCTCATCTTAAATCTTTAGTTGGGGCGACCGCGGAGTAAAACAAAACCTCCGTGAGGATTGAGATGAAAACCTTATACCCAAGAATGTCATTTCTAAGTACCAAAATATTTGACCAATTGATCCGGCAACAGCCGATTAATGAACCTAGTTACCCCAGGGATAACAGCGCAATCCTCTTTGAGAGTCCCTATCGACAAGAGGGTTTACGACCTCGATGTTGGATCAGGACATCCTAATGGTGTAGCCGCTATTAAGGGTTCGTTTGTTCAACGATTAAAGTCCTACGTGATCTGAGTTCAGACCGGAGTAATCCAGGTCAGTTTCTATCTATGAGTGTGACTTTCTTCAGTACGAAAGGACCAAGAAGGATAGGCCCATGTTTTAAAACAAGCCCACTTTTTAACCCTTGAAAAAATATTAAAGGTTAAAATAACACAAAATAAATCCAGAATATAACTACATGTTGAAGTGGCAGAGTCCGGTTATTGCAAAAGACCTAAGCCCTTTGAATAGAGGTTCAAATCCTCTCCTCAACTATGACCACCATAATTATAGCGCAAATTGTTAACCCTTTAATATATATTATTCCTGTACTACTAGCAGTTGCTTTCTTAACTCTTCTGGAACGTAAAGTATTAGGATATATACAACACCGAAAAGGGCCTAATATCGTAGGACCTTTTGGTCTACTTCAACCAATTGCAGATGGAGTAAAATTATTTATTAAGGAACCAGTAAAACCCTCAACATCTTCACCTATTTTATTTATTGCCACCCCAGTATTAGCATTAACACTTGCCCTTATATTATGAGCTCCCTTACCAATACCTCACCCTGTAATTAATATTAATCTGGGAATACTACTTATCTTAGCCCTATCAAGCCTTGCAGTTTACTCTATCCTAGGGTCAGGTTGAGCATCAAATTCAAAATATGCATTAATTGGAGCATTACGAGCAGTAGCCCAAACTATTTCTTACGAAGTAAGCTTAGGATTAATTTTACTAGCATTAATCATCTTCACTGGTAATTTCACACTACAATCATTTGGGGTTACACAAGAAAGCTTATGACTTATTATCCCCGCCTGACCTTTAGCAGCAATATGATATATCTCCACACTAGCTGAAACAAACCGGGCACCATTTGATTTAACAGAGGGGGAGTCAGAACTGGTTTCGGGTTTTAATGTTGAATACGCAGGAGGACCTTTTGCACTCTTTTTCCTTGCAGAATATGCCAACATCTTACTTATAAACACCTTGTCAACTATCCTTTTTCTAGGAGCATCTCATATCCCTTCCTTACCTGAACTAACAACAGCAAATCTTATAATTAAAGCAACCCTACTATCCTTAGTATTCTTATGAGTTCGAGCCTCATACCCACGATTCCGATACGACCAATTAATACACCTCATCTGAAAAAACTTCCTACCACTAACATTAGCATTAATTATTTGACACTTATCAGCGCCTCTTTCGCTAGCAGGGATCCCACCACATATATAAGGAATTATGCCTGAGTACTAAAGGACCACTTTGATAGAGTGCATTACGGGGGTTAGAATCCCCCTAATTCCTTAGAAAGAGAGGACTCGAACCCCACTTAAGAGATCAAAACTCTTAGTGCTTCCTACTACACCACTTCCTAAAGTAAAGTCAGCTAAATTAAGCTTTTGGGCCCATACCCCAAAAATGTAGGTTAAAACCCTCCCTTTGCTAATGAACCCCTACATTATATCAATCTTTCTAATAGGTTTAGGCCTAGGTACTACAATCACATTCATAAGCTCACACTGATTACTAGCATGAATAGGCCTAGAAATTAATACACTAGCAATTATTCCTTTAATAGCACAACACCATCACCCACGGTCTGTAGAAGCTTCTACAAAGTATTTCCTCATCCAGGCTACAGCCGCAGCAATAATCTTATTTGCTAGCTCCACTAATGCATGGATTACAGGAAAATGAGGTATTGATGAACTATCTCATCCATTACCCCTAACCATTATAATATTAGGCCTAGCCTTAAAAATTGGCATAGCACCCCTTCACACATGATTACCAGAAGTACTTCAAGGCCTAGACCTTACCACCGGATTAATTATATCTACGTGACAAAAACTAGCTCCTTTTTCCCTAATAATACAAATAAACCTAGATAACCCCGTACTGGTTATTATAGCAATGCTATCTACTATAGTTGGGGGCTGAGGGGGATTAAATCAGACACAATTGCGAAAGATCTTAGCATACTCATCAATTGCCCACATTGGCTGAATGGTTATTGTTCTACAATTCTCACCATCACTTACACTTATTACTCTTGCAATCTATATTTTTATAACAATTTCCATCTTTAACCTATTTAAACTAAATAAAGCAACTTCTATTAATGCACTAGCAACTTCATGATCTAAATCCCCTACAATAACCGCGCTAGCCCCGTTAGCCCTCCTATCCTTAGGGGGTTTACCACCTCTTACAGGATTCGGCCCCAAATGAATAATCTTATCTGAACTAACAAAACAAGAATTAAACACAATTGCAACAATCACAGCGCTGTCTGCTTTATTAAGCCTTTATTTTTACCTGCGATTATCATATGCTATAACACTAACCCTATCACCCAACACCACCCCTATAACTAGCCAATGGCGATGTAATAACAAACAGCCCACTATCCACCTATCTGTATCAACGATTATATCATTGATACTTCTCCCTATCCTACCTAGTATAATAGCTATTATCAACTAAGGGTTTAGGTTAATAAAAGACCAAAGGCCTTCAAAGCCTTAAGTAGAAGTGAAAATCCTTTAACCCTTGATAAGACTTGCAGGTAATTAACCTACATCTACTGTATGCAAAACAGACACTTTAATTAAGCTAAAGCCTTACTAGATGGGTAGGCCTCGATCCTACAATTTCCTAGTTAACAGCTAGACACTCCAACCAGCGAGCATCCATCTACTTTTCCCCCCGCCTTAAAAAGGCGGAAAGGCGGGGGGGAAAGCCCCGGCAAAAATTAATTGGCTACTTAAGATTTGCAATCTTATATGTATTACACCTCAAGGCTTGGTATGAAGAGGGCTTAAACCTCTGTATGTGGGGTTACAATCCACCGCTTACTCAGCCATCCTACCTGTGGCAATCACACGATGATTTTTCTCAACTAATCACAAAGACATCGGCACCCTATACTTAGTATTTGGTGCTTGAGCCGGAATAGTCGGCACTGCACTAAGCCTTTTAATCCGAGCAGAACTAAGTCAACCAGGAGCTTTACTGGGAGATGATCAAATCTATAATGTTATTGTAACTGCTCATGCTTTCGTAATAATTTTTTTTATAGTTATACCAATTATAATCGGGGGTTTTGGTAATTGACTAATTCCGTTAATAATCGGAGCGCCTGATATAGCTTTTCCTCGAATAAATAATATAAGTTTTTGATTATTACCACCCTCTTTTCTTCTTCTGCTTGCTTCATCAGGAGTAGAAGCTGGAGCGGGTACAGGTTGAACGGTCTACCCCCCGCTAGCAGGTAACTTAGCTCATGCTGGGGCCTCTGTAGACTTAACAATCTTTTCTCTTCATTTAGCAGGTGTTTCATCAATTCTAGGGGCTATTAATTTTATCACCACTATCATTAACATAAAACCTCCATCGATCTCACAATATCAAACACCATTATTTGTTTGAGCAGTCTTAGTAACCGCAGTATTACTTTTATTATCCCTTCCTGTATTAGCAGCTGGAATTACTATACTTCTAACAGATCGAAACTTAAACACAACATTTTTTGACCCCTCTGGAGGGGGAGACCCTATCCTTTACCAACACTTATTTTGATTCTTTGGGCATCCTGAAGTATATATCCTTATCCTCCCAGGCTTTGGTATAATCTCCCACATTGTAGCTTATTATTCTGGTAAAAAAGAGCCCTTCGGTTACATAGGAATAGTTTGAGCAATAATAGCAATCGGACTTTTAGGGTTTATTGTCTGAGCTCACCACATATTCACAGTAGGAATAGATGTAGACACCCGAGCATACTTCACCTCAGCAACAATAATTATTGCCATTCCCACAGGTGTAAAAGTATTTAGTTGATTAGCCACACTTCACGGAGGCTCTATTAAATGAGAAACTCCTCTGCTATGAGCTCTAGGTTTTATCTTCTTATTTACTGTTGGGGGGGTTAACAGGAATTGTATTAGCAAACTCCTCTTTAGACATTGTCTTACACGACACTTATTATGTAGTTGCCCACTTCCACTACGTTCTTTCAATAGGTGCCGTATTTGCAATTATAGCAGGGTTTGTACATTGATTTCCTTTATTTACAGGCTACACTCTACACAACTCTTGAACTAAAATTCATTTTGGTGTAATATTTGCAGGTGTAAACTTAACATTCTTCCCTCAACACTTCCTAGGGTTAGCCGGTATACCCCGACGATACTCTGACTACCCAGACGCATACTCACTGTGAAACACTGTTTCTTCTATTGGATCACTTGTATCCTTAATCGCCGTAATCATGTTTTTATTTATTATCTGAGAAGCATTTGCTGCTAAACGGGAAGTACTAATAGTTGAATTGGCTTCAACAAACATTGAATGACTTCATGGATGCCCCCCACCATATCACACATTTGAGGAACCTGCTTTTGTTCAAGTACAAACAAACAACTAAACGAGAAAGGAGGGAATTGAACCCCCATAAAATGGTTTCAAGCCACCCACAAAACCGTTCTGCCACTTTCTTTACACAACTAACTAAAGATATTAGTAAAATATTATACTGCCTTGTCAAGGCAGAGTTGTTGGTTAAACCCCTACATGTCTTAAATAATGGCTTATCCCTCACAACTAGGTTTTCAAGACGCAGCATCACCTGTAATAGAAGAACTACTTCATTTTCATGATCATGCATTAATAATTGTATTCCTGATTAGCACTTTAGTGCTTTATATTATTGTAGCCATAGTTACTACAAAATTAACAAACAAATTCTTATTAGACTCACAAGAAATTGAAATTATTTGAACTGTTCTCCCCGCAATTATTCTTATCCTAATCGCTCTTCCATCACTGCGAATTCTTTATCTTATAGATGAGGTAAACGACCCTCACCTTACAATTAAAGCAGTCGGCCATCAATGATACTGAAGTTATGAATATACTGATTATGAAGACTTGGCCTTTGATTCATATATAATCCCAACCCAAGACCTCACACCAGGCCAATTTCGATTGTTAGAAGCAGATCATCGTATAGTAATCCCGGTTGAATCACCAATTCGAGTCTTAGTGTCTGCAGAAGATGTACTCCACTCATGAGCAGTACCTTCTCTAGGGGTAAAAATAGACGCAGTACCAGGACGGCTTAATCAAACAGCTTTTATCACATCACGACCAGGAGTGTTTTATGGACAATGTTCAGAAATTTGTGGTGCTAACCACAGCTTTATACCTATTGTGGTAGAAGCGGTACCACTACAACAATTTGAAAACTGATCATCACTTATACTTGAAGACGCCTCGTTAAGAAGCTAAATTGGACCTCAGCGTTAGCCTTTTAAGCTAAAAATTGGTGACTCCCAACCACCCTTAGCGACATGCCTCAATTAAATCCCTCACCTTGATTAATAATTTTATTATTTACATGATTAGTCTTTACCATTATTATTCCACCTAAAGTAATAGCACATAAATACCCTAACGAACCAAATGTTTTAAGCACTAAAACATTAAAAACAACCCCTTGAAACTGACAATGACATTAAGCTTCTTTGACCAATTTATTAGTCCTATGTTTTTAGGTATCCCATTGATGGCTTTAGCTATTATTACACCTTGAATTATATTCCCTACCCCCTCATCTCGTTGGATAAATAACCGTATACTCACATTACAAAACTGGTTTATTAATCTATTTACAAAACAACTTCTTCTTCCTCTAAATACCACAGGTCATAAATGAGCATTAATTTTCGCGTCATTAATAATCTTCCTAATTTCCTTAAATATACTTGGGTTACTTCCATACACCTTTACCCCTACAACCCAATTATCCTTAAATATAGGATTAGCAGTACCTTTATGATTAGCAACTGTCATCATTGGGATACGAAACCAACCCACACACTCCCTAGGTCACCTATTACC
>NW_028233822.1:22500-24925 GCF_054856545.1 Hippocampus guttulatus | reverse complement strand
CTCGCAGAGCCGGCCCGCTATTATTAAACTCTCACGCCTGCAAGGAGGCCCTTTTCCCGGGCACGCACGCTCGATGAGCCGGCCCGCTATTATTAAACTCTTACGCCTGCAAGGAGGCCTTTTTCCCGGGCACGCACGCTCGATGAGCCGGCCCGCTATTATTAAACTCTCACGCCTGCAAGGAGGCCTTTTTCCCGGGCACGCACGCTCGCGGGGCCGGCCCGCTATTATTAAACGCTCAGGCCGGCCAAGAGGCCCTTTTCCCGGGCACGCACGCTCGATGAGCCGGCCCGCTATTATTAAACGCTCAGGCCGGCCAAGAGGCCCTTTTCCCGGGCACGCACGCTCGCAGAGCCGGCCCGCTATTATTAAACTCTCACGCCTGCAAGGAGGCCCTTTTCCCGGGCACGCACGCTCGATGAGCCGGCCCGCTATTATTAAACTCTCACGCCGGCCAAGAGGCCTTTTTCCCGGGCACGCACGCTCTCCGGGCCGGCCCGCTATTATTAAACTCTCACGCCTGCAAGGAGGCCTTTTTCCCGGGCACGCACGCTCGCCGTGCAGGCCCGCCATTTGCCTACCACACCGCCGTCTGGCGGACACCAAGCGGTACCGCCGACCCCTCCCGTTGAAAATGAATGGGGGATTTTTTTTCAATCCCCCAAGCCGGCCAAGAGGCCTTTTTCCCGGGCACGCACGCTCGCCGGGCCGGCCCGCTATTATTAAACGCTCAGGCCGGCCAAGAGGCCCTTTTCCCGGGCACGCACGCTCGCAGAGCCGGTCCGCTATTATTAAACGCTCACGCCTGCAAGGAGGCCTTTTTCCCGGGCACGCACGCTCGCCGGGCCGGCCCGCTATTATTAAACTCTCACCCCTGCAAGGAGGCCTTTTTCCCGGGCACGCACGCTCGCGGGGCCGGCCCGCTATTATTAAACTCTCACGCCGGCCAAGAGGCCCTTTTCCCGGGCACGCTACGCTCGCCGAGCCGGCCCGCTATTATTAAACTCTCACGCCTGCAAGGAGGCCCTTTTCCCGGGCACGCACGCTCGATGAGCCGGCCCGCTATTATTAAACTCTCACGCCTGCAAGGAGGCCTTTTTCCCGGGCACGCACGCTCGCGGGGCCGGCCCGCTATTATTAAACGCTCAGGCCGGCCAAGAGGCCCTTTTCCCGGGCACGCACGCTCGATGAGCCGGCCCGCTATTATTAAACGCTCAGGCCGGCCAAGAGGCCCTTTTCCCGGGCACGCACGCTCGCAGAGCCGGCCCGCTATTATTAAACTCTCACGCCTGCAAGGAGGCCCTTTTCCCGGGCACGCACGCTCGATGAGCCGGCCCGCTATTATTAAACTCTCACGCCTGCAAGGAGGCCTTTTTCCCGGGCACGCACGCTCGCCGGGCCGGCCCGCTATTATTAAACTCTCACGCCGGCCAAGAGGCCTTTTTCCCGTGCACGCACGCTCGCCGAGCCGGCCCGCTATTATTAAACTCTCACGCCTGCAAGGAGGCCTTTTTCCCGGGCACGCACGCTCGCCGGGCCGGCCCGCTATTATTAAACTCTCACGCCTGCAAGGAGGCCTTTTTCCCGGGCACGCACGCTTTTTTTCCCGGGCACGCACGCTCGCCGGGCCGGCCCGCTATTATTAAACGCTCACGCCTGCAAGGAGGCCTTTTTCCCGGGCACGCACGCTCGCCGGGCCGGCCCGCTATTATTAAACTCTCACGCCGGCCAAGAGGCCCTTTTCCCGGGGCACGCACGCTCGATGAGCCGGCCCGCTATTATTAAACTCTCACGCCGGCCAAGAGGCCTTTTTCCCGGGCACGCACGCTCGCCGAGCCGGCCCGCCTTTTGCCTACCACACCGCCGTCTGGCGGACACCGACCCCTGGTACATCTGCCATTGAAAATGAATGGGGGAATTTTTTCAAACTCCCAATCCGAGCAAGAGGCCCCTTTTCCGGCCACACTCGCCCGCCGGGCCGGCCCGCTCTTTACCCCTGGTACCCCCAGCAACACCCCTGGTACCCCCAGCCTTGCCCCTGGTACCTCCCCCATTGAAAATGAATGGTGACCCCTGGTACCCCCAGCAACACCCCTGGTACCCTCAACCTTACCCCTGGTACCCTCAGCTGCACCCCTGGTACCCTCAGCCTTACCCCTGGTACCCCCAGCCAGCTTCGCCCCTGGTACCCCCAGCCTTGCCCCTGGTACCTCCGCCATTGAAAATGAATGGGGGAATTTTTTCAAACTCCCAATACGACCAAGAGGCCCCTTTTCGGCCAAACTCGCACGCCGGGCCGGCCCGCTCTTTACCCCTGGTACCCCCAGCTCTACCCCTGGTACCCCCGCCATTGAAAATGAATGGGGGAATTTTTTCAAACTCCCAATCCGACCAAGAGGCCCCTTTTCCGGCCACACTCGCCCGC
>NW_028233822.1:0-10000 GCF_054856545.1 Hippocampus guttulatus | reverse complement strand
GCCGTCGACCGCCCGGAGGGGGAAACAGAAAATATTCGAAAGTGCGGAGCTCCGCCGTCAGAGGCCGGGTTTTCGCACGGGGTATCCGCCCCGGGCGCCTCTCGGGCGGCCTTCCCAACTGCCGTCGACCGCCCGGAGGGGGAAACAGAAAATGTTCGAAAGTGCGGAGCTCCGCCGTCAGAGGCCGGGTTTTCGCACGGGGTATCCGCCCCGGGCGCCTCTCGGGCGGCCTTCCCAACTGCCGTCGACCGCCCGGAGGGGGAAACAGAAAATGTTCGAAAGTGCGGAGCTCCGCCGTCAGAGGCCGGGTTTTCGCACGGGGTATCCGCCCCGGGCGCCTCTCGGGCGGCCTTCCCAACTGCCGTCGACCGCCCGGAGGGGGAAACAGAAAATATTCGAAAGTGCGGAGCTCCGCCGTCAGAGGCCGGGTTTTCGCACGGGGTATCCGCCCCGGGCGCCTCTCGGGCGGCCTTCCCAACTGCCGTCGACCGCCTGGAGGGGGAAATAGAAAATATTCGATAGTGCGGAGCTCCGCCGTCAGAGGCCGTTCCAGTGCTTTTGGGTGGCTGGAAACACCCTCACGATGGTCTGATTATACTCTTAGGGGCCTCCCCTGTGTCGCCCTGGAGGTCACCCATTCAAAACATGCTCACCTATATACGTTTCGGAAAGTATTTTGGTGAACGCTCACTTTCTAAGCCTTTTAGCCTTCTTGACCCCCTAACTCCCCATATCTGGTTTACCTACTACAGCGCCCCTAACGACCAAAATCGGTACTGCATACCCCTGGTACCCCCGCCATTGAAAATGAATGGGGGAATTTTTTTAATTTCTCAATCCGGCCAGGAGGCCTCTTTTTCGGCCACGCTCGGCCGGCGAGCCGGTCCGCTCTTTACCCCTGGTACCCCCAGCCCTACCCCTGGTACCTCCCCCATTGAAAATGAATGGCGACCCCTGGTACCCCCAGCAACACCCCTGGTACCCTCAGCCTTACCCCTGGTACCCTCAGCTCAACCCCTGGTACCCCCAGCCTAACCCCTGGTACCCTCAGCGGCACCCCTGGTACCCTCAGCAACACCCCTGGTACCCCCAGCCAGCTTCGCCCCTGGTACCCTCAGCCTTACCCCTGGTACCCTCAGCCCAACCCCTGGTACCCTCAGCCCAACCCCTGGTACCCCCAGCCAGCTTCGCCCCTGGTACCCTCAGCCTTACCCCTGGTACCCCCAGCCTTACCCCTGGTACCTCCAGCCTAACCCCTGGTACCTCCAGCCTTACCCCTGGTACCTCCAGCCTTACCCCTGGTACCTCCAGCCTTACCCCTGGTACCTCCAGCCGTACCCCTGGTACCCTCAGCCTTACCCCTGGTACCCTCAGCCTTACCCCTGGTACCCTCAGCCTTACCCCTGGTACCCTCAGCCGCACCCCTGGTACCCTCAGCGGCACCCCTGGTACCCTCAGCCTTACCCCTGGTACCCTCAGCCGCACCCCTGGTACCCTCAGCGGCACCCCTGGTACCCTCAGCGGCACCCCTGGTACCCTCAGCCGTACCCCTGGTACCCTCAGCCGAACCCCTGGTACCCTCAGCGGCACCCCTGGTACCCTCAGCGGCACCCCTGGTACCCTCAGCGGCACCCCTGGTACCCTCAGCGGCACCCCTGGTACCCTCAGCCGTACCCCTGGTACCCTCAGCGGCACCCCTGGTACCCTCAGCGGCACCCCTGGTACCCTCAGCTGCACCCCTGGTACCCTCAGCGGCACCCCTGGTACCCTCAGCGGCACCCCTGGTACCTCCGCCATTGAAAATGAATGGGCGGCCTTCCCACCTGCCGTCAGCCGCCCGGAGGGGGAAATAGAAAATATTCGAAAGTGCGGAGCTCCGCCGTCAGAGGCCGGCTTTTCGCCCGGGGTATCCGCCCCGGGGCGCCTCTCGGGCGACCTTCCCAACTGCCGTCGGCCGCCCGGAGGGGGAAATAGAAAATATTCGAAAGTGCGGAGCTCCGCCGTCAGAGGCCGGCTTTTCGCCCGAGGTATCCGCCCCGGGGCGCCTCTCGGGCGGCCTTCCCAACTGCCGTCGGCCGCCCGGAGGGGGAAATAGAAAATATTCGAAAGTGCGGAGCTCCGCCGTCAGAGGCCGGCTTTTCGCCCGAGGTATCCGCCCCGGGCGCCTCTCGGGCGGCCTTCCCAACTGCCGTCGGCCGCCCGGAGGGGGAAATAGAAAATATTCGAAAGTGCGGAGCTCCGCCGTCAGAGGCCGGCTTTTCGCCCGAGGTATCCGCCCCGGGCGCCTCTCGGGCGGCCTTCCCAACTGCCGTCGGCCGCCCGGAGGGGGAAATAGAAAATATTCGAAAGTGCGGAGCTCCGCCGTCAGAGGCCGGCTTTTCGCCCGAGGTATCCGCCCCGGGCGCCTCTCGGGCGGCCTTCCCAACTGCCGTCGGCCGCCCGGAGGGGGAAATAGAAAATATTCGAAAGTGCGGAGCTCCGCCGTCAGAGGCCGGCTTTTCGCCCGAGGTATCCGCCCCGGGCGCCTCTCGGGCGGCCTTCCCAACTGCCGTCGGCCGCCCGGAGGGGGAGATAGAAAATATTCGAAAGTGCGGAGCTCCGCCGTCAGAGGCCGGCTTTTCGCCCGAGGTATCCGCCCCGGGCGCCTCTCGGGCGGCCTTCCCAACTGCCGTCGACCGCCCGGAGGGGGAAATAGAAAATATTCGAAAGTGCGGAGCTCCGCCGTCAGAGGCCGGCTTTTCGCCCGAGGTATCCGCCCCGGGCGCCTCTCGGGCGGCCTTCCCAACTGCCGTCGACCGCCCGGAGGGGGAAATAGAAAATATTCGAAAGTGCGGAGCTCCGCCGTCAGAGGCCGGCTTTTCGCCCGAGGTATCCGCCCCGGGCGCCTCTCGGGCGGCCTTCCCAACTGCCGTCGGCCGCCCGGAGGGGGAAATAGAAAATATTCGAAAGTGCGGAGCTCCGCCGTCAGAGGCCGGCTTTTCGCCCGAGGTATCCGCCCCGGGCGCCTCTCGGGCGGCCTTCCCAACTGCCGTCGACCGCCCGGAGGGGGAAATAGAAAATATTCGAAAGTGCGGAGCTCCGCCGTCAGAGGCCGGCTTTTCGCCCGAGGTATCCGCCCCGGGCGCCTCTCGGGCGGCCTTCCCAACTGCCGTCGACCGCCCGGAGGGGGAGATAGAAAATATTCGAAAGTGCGGAGCTCCGCCGTCAGAGGCCGGCTCCACGCTTCATTCATCCGACCGAGACGCCTCTCCGCCGGCCACACTCGGCTGCGGGGCCGGCCCGCTCTCCGCCATTGAAAATGAATGGGGGGCATTTTCTCATGCTTTCAATCCGCCTAAGAGGCATCTTTCCCGGCCAACTTTGTGCCCCTGGTACCTCCAGCATCGAGAAAGCATGGTGACTCGTCCGACACATGCCCCCCTATATACGTTTCGGAAAGTATTTTGGTGAACGGTCACTTTCTAAGCCTTTCGCCTTCTTGACCCCCTAACTCCGCATATCTGGTTTACCTACTACAGCGCCCCTAACGACCAAAATCGGTACTGCTACCCCTGGTACCCCCGCCATTGAAAATGAATGGGGGAATTTTTTTAATCCCCCAGGCCGGCCAGGAGGCCCCTTTCCCGGCCAAACTCGCACGCTGGGCCGGCCCGCTCTTTACCCCTGGTACCCCCGCCATTGAAAATGAATGGGGGAATTTTTTTCAATCTCCCAGGCCGGCCAGGAGGGCTCTTTCCCGGCCACACTCGCACGCCGGGCCGGCCCGCTCTTTACCCCTGGTACCCCCAGCTCTACCCCTGGTACCCCCGCCATTGAAAATGAATGGGGGAATTTTTTCAATCTCCCAATCCGACCAAGAGGCCTCTTTTCCGGCCAAACTCGCACGCCGGGCCGGCCCGCTCTTTACCCCTGGTACCCCCAGCTCTACCCCTGGTACCCCCGCCATTGAAAATGAATGGGGGAATTTTTTCAATCTCCCAATCCGACCAAGAGGCCTCTTTTCCGGCCAAACTCGCACGCCGGGCCGGCCCGCTCTTTACCCCTGGTACCCCCAGCTCTACCCCTGGTACCCCCGCCATTGAAAATGAATGGGGGAATTTTTTCAATCTCCCAATCCGACCAAGAGGCCTCTTTTCCGGCCAAACTCGCACGCCGGGCCGGCCCGCTCTTTACCCCTGGTACCCCCAGCTCTACCCCTGGTACCCCCGCCATTGAAAATGAATGGGGGAATTTTTTCAATCTCCCACGCCGGCCAAGAGGCCTTTTTCCCGGGCACGCACGCTCGCCGGGCCGGCCCGCTATTATTAAACTCTCACCCCTGCAAGGAGGCCTTTTTCCCGGGCACGCACGCTCGCGGGGCCGGCCCGCTATTATTAAACTCTCACGCCGGCCAAGAGGCCTTTTTCCCGGGCACGCACGCTCGCCGGGCCGGCCCGCTATTATTGAACTCTCACGCCTGCAAGGAGGCCTTTTTCCCGGGCACGCACGCTCGCGGAGCCGGCCCGCTATTATTAAACTCTCACGCCTGCAAGGAGGCCTTTTTCCCGGGCACGCACGCTCGCCGGGCCGGCCCGCTATTATTAAACTCTCACGCCTGCAAGGAGGCCTTTTTCCCGGGCACGCACGCTCGCCGGGCCGGCCCGCTATTATTAAACTCTCACGCCTGCAAGGAGGCCTTTTTCCCGGGCACGCACGCTCGCCGGGCCGGCCCGCTATTATTAAACTCTCACGCCTGCAAGGAGGCCTTTTTCCCGGGCACGCACGCTCGCCGGGCCGGCCCGCTATTATTAAACTCTCACGCCGGCCAAGAGGCCCTTTTCCCGGGCACGCACGCTCGATGAGCCGGCCCGCTATTATTAAACTCTCACGCCGGCCAAGAGGCCCTTTTCCCGGGCACGCACGCTCGATGAGCCGGCCCGCTATTATTAAACTCTCACGCCGGCCAAGAGGCCTTTTTCCCGGCCACGCACGCTCGCGGAGCCGGCCCGCTATTATTAAACTCTCACGCCTGCAAGGAGGCCTTTTTCCCGGGCACGCACGCTCGCCGGGCCGGCCCGCTATTATTAAACTCTCACGCCTGCAAGGAGGCCTTTTTCCCGGGCACGCACGCTCGCCGGGCCGGCCCGCTATTATTAAACTCTCACGCCTGCAAGGAGGCCTTTTTCCCGGGCACGCACGCTCGCCGGGCCGGCCCGCTATTATTAAACTCTCACGCCTGCAAGGAGGCCTTTTTCCCGGGCACGCACGCTCGCCGGGCCGGCCCGCTATTATTAAACTCTCACGCCTGCAAGGAGGCCTTTTTCCCGGGCACGCACGCTCGCCGGGCCGGCCCGCTATTATTAAACTCTCACGCCGGCCAAGAGGCCCTTTTCCCGGGCACGCACGCTCGATGAGCCGGCCCGCTATTATTAAACTCTCACGCCGGCCAAGAGGCCCTTTTCCCGGGCACGCACGCTCGCCGAGCCGGCCCGCTATTATTAAACTCTCAGGCCCGCTATTATTAAACTCTCACGCCGGCCAAGAGGCCCTTTTCCCGGGCACGCACGCTCGATGAGCCGGCCCGCTATTATTAAACTCTCACGCCTGCAAGGAGGCCTTTTTCCCGGGCACGCACGCTCGCTGAGCCGGCCCGCTATTATTAAACTCTCACGCCGGCCAAGAGGCCCTTTTCCCGGGCACGCACGCTCGCCGAGCCGGCCCGCTATTATTAAACTCTCACGCCGGCCAAGAGGCCTTTTTCCCGGGCACGCACGCTCGCCGAGCCGGCCCGCTATTATTAAACTCTCACGCCGGCCAGGAGGCATTTTTCCCGGGCACGCACGCTCGCCGTGCAGGCCCGCCATTTGCCTACCACACCGCCGTCTGGCGGACACCAAGCGGTACCGCCGACCCCTCCCGTTGAAAATGAATGGGGGATTTTTTTTCAATCCCCCAAGCCGGCCAAGAGGCCTTTTTCCCGGGCACGCACGCTCGATGAGCCGGCCCGCTATTATTAAACTCTTACGCCTGCAAGGAGGCCTTTTTCCCGGGCACGCACGCTCGCCGAGCCGGCCCGCTATTATTAAACTCTCACGCCTGCAAGGAGGCCTTTTTCCCGGGCACGCACGCTCGATGAGCCGGCCCGCTATTATTAAACTCTCACGCCGGCCAGGAGGCATTTTTCCCGGGCACGCACGCTCGCCGTGCAGGCCCGCCATTTGCCTACCACACCGCCGTCTGGCGGACACCACGCGGTACCGCCGACCCCTCCCGTTGAAAATGAATGGGGGATTTTTTTTTACAATCCCCCAAGCCGGCCAAGAGGCCTTTTTCCCGGGCACGCACGCTCGATGAGCCGGCCCGCTATTATTAAACTCTCACGCCGGCCAAGAGGCCCTTTTCCCGGGCACGCACGCTCGATGAGCCGGCCCGCTATTATTAAACTCTCACGCCTGCAAGGAGGCCTTTTTCCCGGGCACGCACGCTCGCTGAGCCGGCCCGCTATTATTAAACTCTCACGCCGGCCAAGAGGCCCTTTTCCCGGGCACGCACGCTCGCCGAGCCGGCCCGCTATTATTAAACTCTCACGCCGGCCAAGAGGCCTTTTTCCCGGGCACGCACGCTCGCCGAGCCGGCCCGCTATTATTAAACTCTCACGCCGGCCAGGAGGCATTTTTCCCGGGCACGCACGCTCGCCGTGCAGGCCCGCCATTTGCCTACCACACCGCCGTCTGGCGGACACCAAGCGGTACCGCCGACCCCTCCCGTTGAAAATGAATGGGGGATTTTTTTTCAATCCCCCAAGCCGGCCAAGAGGCCTTTTTCCCGGGCACGCACGCTCGATGAGCCGGCCCGCTATTATTAAACTCTTACGCCTGCAAGGAGGCCTTTTTCCCGGGCACGCACGCTCGCGGGGCCGGCCCGCTATTATTAAACTCTCACGCCGGCCAAGAGGCCCTTTTCCCGGGCACGCACGCTCGATGAGCCGGCCCGCTATTATTAAACACTCACGCCTGCAAGGAGGCCTTTTTCCCGGGCACGCACGCTCGCCGGGCCGGCCCGCTATTATTAAACTCTCACGCCGGCCAAGAGGCCTTTTTCCCGGGCACGCACGCTCGATGAGCCGGCCCGCTATTATTAAACTCTTACGCCTGCAAGGAGGCCTTTTTCCCGGGCACGCACGCTCGCCGAGCCGGCCCGCTATTATTAAACTCTCACGCCTGCAAGGAGGCCTTTTTCCCGGGCACGCACGCTCGCAGAGCCGGCCCGCTATTATTAAACTCTCACGCCGGCCAGGAGGCCTTTTTCCCGGGCACGCACGCTCGCCGTGCAGGCCCGCCATTTGCCTACCACACCGCCGTCTGGCGGACACCAAGCGGTACCGCCGACCCCTCCCGTTGAAAATGAATGGGGGATTTTTTTTTCAATCCCCCAAGCCGGCCAAGAGGCCTTTTTCCCGGGCACGCACGCTCGATGAGCCGGCCCGCTATTATTAAACTCTCACGCCGGCCAAGAGGCCCTTTTCCCGGGCACGCACGCTCGATGAGCCGGCCCGCTATTATTAAACGCTCACGCCTGCAAGGAGGCCTTTTTCCCGGGCACGCACGCTCGCCGGGCCGGCCCGCTATTATTAAACTCTCACGCCGGCCAAGAGGCCTTTTTCCCGGGCACGCACGCTCTCCGGGCCGGCCCGCTATTATTAAACTCTCACGCCTGCAAGGAGGCCTTTTTCCCGGGCACGCACGCTCGCCGTGCAGGCCCGCCATTTGCCTACCACACCGCCGTCTGGCGGACACCAAGCGGTACCGCCGACCCCTCCCGTTGAAAATGAATGGGGGATTTTTTTTCAATCCCCCAAGCCGGCCAAGAGGCCTTTTTCCCGGGCACGCACGCTCGCCGGGCCGGCCCGCTATTATTAAACGCTCAGGCCGGCCAAGAGGCCCTTTTCCCGGGCACGCACGCTCGCAGAGCCGGTCCGCTATTATTAAACGCTCACGCCTGCAAGGAGGCCTTTTTCCCGGGCACGCACGCTCGCCGGGCCGGCCCGCTATTATTAAACTCTCACCCCTGCAAGGAGGCCTTTTTCCCGGGCACGCACGCTCGCGGGGCCGGCCCGCTATTATTAAACTCTCACGCCGGCCAAGAGGCCCTTTTCCCGGGCACGCACGCTCGCCGAGCCGGCCCGCTATTATTAAACTCTCACGCCTGCAAGGAGGCCCTTTTCCCGGGCACGCACGCTCGATGAGCCGGCCCGCTATTATTAAACTCTCACGCCTGCAAGGAGGCCTTTTTCCCGGGCACGCACGCTCGCGGGGCCGGCCCGCTATTATTAAACGCTCAGGCCGGCCAAGAGGCCCTTTTCCCGGGCACGCACGCTCGATGAGCCGGCCCGCTATTATTAAACGCTCAGGCCGGCCAAGAGGCCCTTTTCCCGGGCACGCACGCTCGCAGAGCCGGCCCGCTATTATTAAACTCTCACGCCTGCAAGGAGGCCCTTTTCCCGGGCACGCACGCTCGATGAGCCGGCCCGCTATTATTAAACTCTCACGCCTGCAAGGAGGCCTTTTTCCCGGGCACGCACGCTCGCCGGGCCGGCCCGCTATTATTAAACTCTCACGCCGGCCAAGAGGCCTTTTTCCCGTGCACGCACGCTCGCCGAGCCGGCCCGCTATTATTAAACTCTCACGCCTGCAAGGAGGCCTTTTTCCCGGGCACGCACGCTCGCCGGGCCGGCCCGCTATTATTAAACTCTCACGCCTGCAAGGAGGCCTTTTTCCCGGGCACGCACGCTCGCCGGGCCGGCCCGCTATTATTAAACGCTCACGCCTGCAAGGAGGCCTTTTTCCCGGGCACGCACGCTCGCCGGGCCGGCCCGCTATTATTAAACTCTCACGCCGGCCAAGAGGCCCTTTTCCCGGGCACGCACGCTCGATGAGCCGGCCCGCTATTATTAAACTCTCACGCCGGCCAAGAGGCCTTTTTCCCGGGCACGCACGCTCGCCGAGCCGGCCCGCCTTTTGCCTACCACACCGCCGTCTGGCGGACACCGACCCCTGGTACATCTGCCATTGAAAATGAATGGGGGAATTTTTTCAAACTCCCAATCCGAGCAAGAGGCCCCTTTTCCGGCCACACTCGCCCGCCGGGCCGGCCCGCTCTTTACCCCTGGTACCCCCAGCAACACCCCTGGTACCCCCAGCCTTGCCCCTGGTACCTCCCCCATTGAAAATGAATGGTGACCCCTGGTACCCCCAGCAACACCCCTGGTACCCTCAACCTTACCCCTGGTACCCTCAGCTGCACCCCTGGTACCCTCAGCCTTACCCCTGGTACCCCCAGCCAGCTTCGCCCCTGGTACCCCCAGCCTTGCCCCTGGTACCTCCGCCATTGAAAATGAATGGGGGAATTTTTTCAAACTCCCAATACGACCAAGAGGCCCCTTTTCCGGCCAAACTCGCACGCCGGGCCGGCCCGCTCTTTACCCCTGGTACCCCCAGCTCTACCCCTGGTACCCCCGCCATTGAAAATGAATGGGGGAATTTTTTCAAACTCCCAATCCGACCAAGAGGCCCCTTTTCCGGCCACACTCGCCCGCCGGGCCGGCCCGCTCTTTACCCCTGGTACCCCCAGCCTTGCCCCTGGTACCTCCGCCATTGGAAATGAATGGGGGATTTTTTTCAAACTCCCAATCCGACCGAGAGGCCTCTTTCCCGGCCACACTCGCCCGCCGGGCCGGCCCGCTCTTTACCCCTGGTACCCTCAGCGGCACCCCTGGTACCTCCAGCCCTACCCCTGGTACCCTCAGCGGCACCCCTGGTACCCCCAGCGGCACCCCTGGTACCCTCAGCCTTACCCCTGGTACCCCCAGCGGCACCCCTGGTACCCTCAGCCTTACCCCTGGTACCCCCAGCGGCACCCCTGGTACCCTCAGCCTTACCCCTGGTACCCCCAGCGGCACCCCTGGTACCCTCAGCCTTACCCCTGGTACCCCCAGCGGCACCCCTGGTACCTCCAGCCCTAC
>NW_028233821.1:0-24935 GCF_054856545.1 Hippocampus guttulatus | reverse complement strand
GTTGTATATATCCTAATACTTTACGTTCCAGAAGAGTTAAGAAAGCAACTGCTAGTAGTACAGGAATAATATATATTAAAGGGTTAACAATTTGCGCTATAATTATGGTGGTCATAGTTGAGGAGAGGATTTGAACCTCTATTCAAAGGGCTTAGGTCTTTTGCAATAACCGGACTCTGCCACTTCAACATGTAGTTATATTCTGGATTTATTTTGTGTTATTTTAACCTTTAATATTTTTCAAGGGTTAAAAAGTGGGCTTGTTTAAAACATGGGCCTATCCTTCTTGGTCCTTTCGTACTGAAGAAAGTCACACTCATAGATAGAAACTGACCTGGATTACTCCGGTCTGAACTCAGATCACGTAGGACTTTAATCGTTGAACAAACGAACCCTTAATAGCGGCTACACCATTAGGATGTCCTGATCCAACATCGAGGTCGTAAACCCTCTTGTCGATAGGGACTCTCAAAGAGGATTGCGCTGTTATCCCTGGGGTAACTAGGTTCATTAATCGGCTGTTGCCGGATCAATTGGTCAAATATTTTGGTACTTAGAAATGACATTCTTGGGTATAAGGTTTTCATCTCAATCCTCACGGAGGTTTTGTTTTACTCCGCGGTCGCCCCAACTAAAGATTTAAGATGAGGTCATCGTTTTAATTACCTTTTATGTGTATTAATTTTTTAATAAATTCATCTATCATCTAAAGCTCCACAGGGTCTTCTCGTCTTATGGGTTAATCCCCGCTTCTGCACGGGGAGATCAATTTCATTAACTGGAGTAAGGAGACAGTTTAGCCCTCGTTATGCCATTCATACAGGTCTTTATTTAAAAGACAAGTGATTGCGCTACCTTTGCACGGTCAAAATACCGCGGCCGTTAAACTTATGGTCACAGGGCAGGCGGGACCTCTTATTCATTATGTTATGCAAGAGGCGGTGTTTTGGTAAACAGGCGAGGCTATTATCATATTTGCCGAGTTCCTTCTCACTCTTTTAGTTTATCCTAGATAGCAATCCAGTGTGGGGTTGATGATTTTTTATTGTTGTTTTTTCTTGTTCTTTATTTATTACAACATTTCCCTCTTGAAATTGGGGTCATTAATCTCGGTGTTAGTTCGATCCGAGGCACACTTTTGCTAAAGGAGAGAATCTTAACTTCTCTTATTACTCATATTAACATTATCACTTTCATGTGTTATGAAAAGGCCTGATGAATTTAGGGGTTTAAGAATGTTTATCTGAATTAAAAGTTTTACTAGTGCTTGAGCTTTAACGCTTTCTATATCGATGGCTGCTTTCAGGCCCACTAAGGCATTTGTGTACTTTGGTGTTTTTGATCTTAACCTCCATTGTAAGGTTGTGTCCTATGTCAAAAGAGCTGTACCCCTTTTGACTAACTCTATATTATTATTAACTAAATCTGTTTGTTTAAATTTTAGGTGAATTAAGGGTTTAATATAGGCTGAACTTTTATTCATTTTTCAGGCAACCAGCTATAACTAAGCTCGTTTGGTTTATCACCTCTACTCGGAGCTCATTCCAACCTTTTGCCACAGGTACGGATTAGTCATTATGTCTTGACTGTCTCGGAGTAGCTCGCTTAGTTTCGGGGTATCAAACTAAAGATCTCTTTGCTTGGATGTACTTGTTAAACCATTATGCAAAAGGTACAAGATTTAATCTTTGCTGCTCTTTACTTAAGTTATTTTTTAATTTCTTTTTCAGCTTTCCCTTGCGGTACTAGTTTTGTAGCTTCATTATTCCTTTTCAGTCTCCCTTACTTGGGCTATAAAATGTTTTAATATTACTTTTTAGGGTATTAGGGGTTATCTTTAGTTTTTATTTGAATTTAGTGTGTGAGCTAGCATATGGGTATCAGAGCAGTTCTATTTGCAAGAACAACTTCTCGGTGTAAGTGAGATGCTTTAACTATTTCAGCTATGCTTTGGTATTCCAAGCACACCTTCCGGTACACTTACCATGTTACGACTTGCTCCCCTTGTATTTCATTTAGGTTTTAATTAATCGTAGTTATGTTATTGGGGAGAGTGACGGGCGGTGTGTGCGCGCTTTAGAGCCAGTTTCAGGTGAACACTCTATTTCCTCCTTACTGCTAAATCCTCCTTTAGGTTTATATTTCAATATACCATCCGTATTCATTAATAAATGAGTGTAGCCCATTTCTTCCCCTATTATAAACTACACCTCGACCTGACGTTTTGGGTTAACACTAGTTTTGCTCACTGTTGTTCTTTCACAAGGTAAGCTGACGACGGCGGTATATAAATTGATTAAGCAAAATAGGGTGAGGTTTAACGGGGGTTATCAGTTATAGAACAGGCTCCTCTAGGTGGGTGGTAAAGCACCGCCAAGTCCTTTGGGTTTTAAGCTAAAGCTCGTAGTACCCGGGCGAGTATAATGTAATTAAAATACTTTCGTTTAAGACTATGCATAGTGGGGTATCTAATCCCAGTTTGTTTCATAGCTTTCGTGGGTTCAGTTTTGTAAAGTCACTTTCGTAAATGAGTCTCATACCTTCGGATGCGTATGACAGCCTGGAAGATGTTTAACTTTAGTCTTTTAATACTTAACCACTCTTTACGCCGATTTCTATTATCTTGAGCCTCTCGTATAACCGCGGTGGCTGGCACGAGTTTTACCGGCTCTAAAAACCTTAACTAAGTCAAGTTTACACTTATGGCTTAATGTTTATCACTGCTGAATTCCCTTGGGGGTGTGGCTAAGCAAGGTGTCATGGGCGATCATATGTGCCTGATACCAGCTCCTTGATCTCATAAGAGGGTTAAGGGCATTCTCACGGGGGTGCGGATTGCTTGCATGTGTAAGTTTGGTTATAGATAATAGTAAAGCTAGGACCAAGCCTTTGTGCTTTCGGAACTTTCTAGGGTTCATAATAACATCTTCAGTGTTATGCTTTAAGTCTTAAGCTACGATGGCCTTCTAGTATTTTACCCTAGTTGTTGTAATAAATAGATAAGATATGATATATTTTTTTAAAAACTGGTAATACATAAATACGAAACTACACATCGTTTTGTACATTTATAAGCCAATAGATAACCTTGGGACCTTATTGTTTAAACTAGATTAATTAAATTGTTAGTTACCTTAGGGGCCTTAGGGGGGTTGGGGGGGTTTTTTCTTTAAAAACAGAAGGGGGGGCGACCTAAGAGGATTATAGTATTTATTATGCTCTAGGAAAACTCTATATGCGATTCTTAAGTAATGTAATTTCAACACTACACTAATATTACTCAATAAGGAACGAATGTTCAACCTTCTGTCATAGGGCCGCGTGCACTCTGAAATGTTCACGAAGGGAAAAAAAAAAGAGAACCAGCTGCCCCCGTGGAGAGAACGCTCGGCTTGGGGGGTAACGAGTCGAAGGTTTAACACCATTAGTCAATGTAAGCGTCGATGAAAGTGTGCGGGTTAATAAATTAATGGACCTGAAAAAGGAGGAGATGCCAGGAATAATTCACCTTTTAGGTAGCAACCCTTCAATAGGGGCTCCTGACCATCAAGAACCGTTATCCTTAAGTTATATACTGGTTGGTAGCTCTTACTACATACAATTTTTAATTTAATGATATTTGGAGTCTTGGTATATCATTACTTATGAGTTTTTTATTAGATCTTAAATCTCTCAGCATTATTACTCTTAGTGCATTCTTAAATTTATGGTTTATGTCTACCTTAGTAATATAGTTTATTTATATGTTTAATATAATTTAATGGTTTTTATACATAAAATGTCCTAAGGAATTAATATTATGCACTGTATATATATATATGGATATTTCATATATGTACCAGAAAATATTTTAACTTAGAATATCAGCTTTGGGAGCTGGTGGCGGGAGTTAGAGTCTCCTTTTTCTGAGCAGTGGGGAGGGGTTTAACCTCGGCCTCCGGTTTACAAAACCGGCGCTCTAATACTGAGCTACAAATGCAGTTTAATTTAAGAACTTTGTTTTCTATTCAACCGGATGCAGGTAGAGCTATTAGGAAGATTATGAAATAAATAACTGAGGCTAATTGACCAATTAAAATATAAGGGGGTTCTACAGGCATTCCTCCAATTCATGTAAGAATTATTATGTCTGCAACTAGTATTCAGAATATAAGTTGACCAAAGGGTCGGAAGGTGAGTCCTCGTTGTTTTGATGTGTGAAGAATTGGTACTAGTATTAATACTAAAATTGAGAATAGTAAGGCTAATACACCCCCTAGTTTATTTGGAATTGATCGTAGGATAGCGTAGGCGAATAGAAAATATCATTCGGGTTTAATATGAGGGGGGGTTACTAAGGGGTTTGCTGGTGTAAAGTTGTCAGGGTCCCCTAGAATGTTAGGTGTGAAGAGAGCAATTGATGTTAGGGTAATTAATAATGCGGCAAATCCTAATAGGTCTTTGTAAGAGAAGTAGGGGTGAAATGAGACTTTGTCTGCGTCAGAGTTAATCCCGGCGGGGTTATTTGATCCTGTTTCATGGAGGAAAAGTAGGTGGACCATTGATGCAGCCGCAACAATGAATGGAAGTAAGAAATGGAATGCGAAGAATCGGGTTAGGGTGGCGTTGTCTACAGAGAACCCTCCTCACACTCATTGTACTAAATCATTTCCGATGTATGGCACAGCTGATATCAGGTTAGTAATGACCGTGGCTCCTCAAAAGGATATTTGTCCTCAGGGTAGTACATATCCTACGAATGCAGTGGCTATTACAAGAAGCAGAAGAATTACTCCCACGTTTCAGGTTTCTTTATATAAGTAGGATCCGTAATAAAGACCTCGTGCAATGTGAAGGTAAATACATGATAAAAAAGAAGGATGCTCCGTTGGCATGTATATTTCGGATGAGTCAGCCGTAATTTACGTCACGACAAATGTGTGTGACCGAAGAAAAAGCGGTTGCAATATCTGAGGTGTAATGTATTGCTAGGAATAGTCCTGTAAGGATTTGGGCTATTAAGCATAGCCCTAAAAGAGACCCAAAGTTTCATCATACAGAGATGTTTGATGGTGCAGGTAGATCTACAAGAGCGTTATTTGCGATTTTAATGATTGGGTGGGTTTTTTCGAATGTTGGCCATTGGGTTTTTATAGTTGAATTACAACGGTGGTTTTTCAAGCCATTAGTCCTGGTTAGAATCCTGGTAAAAACTATGACTTATTTGATATTCTTATTATTAATAGGGTTAATTTTTGGTTTAATTGCGGTGGCTTCCAACCCCTCCCCATACTTTGCTGCTTTAGGGTTAGTTGTTGTAGCTGGAATGGGGTGTGGTGTTATAGTGAGTTTTGGGGGGCCTTTCTTATCTTTAGTTTTGTTTTTAATCTACTTGGGGGGAATGTTAGTTGTTTTTGCGTATTCCGCTGCTTTAGCCGCTGAGCCCTACCCTGAGAGCTGAGGTAGTTGATCTGTTGCAGTTTACGGGGTTTTGTATTTCATAGGGGTAGTTTTATTTTTATTTTATTTCTACGGAGGGTGGTACGAGAGCTCTTGAGTGCCTGTAGATGATTTATCAGGTTTATCAGTATTTCGGGGGGATATGTCCGGAGTATCTTTAATGTATTCTTCAGGAGGTTGGGTTTTAGTTATTAGTGCTTGGGTTCTTTTGTTAACTTTATTTGTTGTACTGGAGTTAACACGAGGTCTTGCTCGCGGTACACTTCGAGTGGTTTAAATTAATAATGCTATGGTAAGGGTAAGGGTTAGAATAAATAGTATTAAATAGGTTTTAATTATACCTTTTTGGGTGTTACTTGTAGTTGTAATTAGAGGGAGTGTTAAGGGTTGATGAGGCTTTGGGACCAATTTTCTCTAATCATGTTATGTCAATGGTTTGAGAGGCAATTTTTTGTCCTAATTGAAGGGATAATTCAATAGGTAATCGGTGAATAATAAGTGGGTAAAATCCTAGTGCATTAGAAAATAAATGGGGGGTTTTTTTAGGGGTAATATTTAATTGCTTAGATGTATTTAGGGCTATTTCTAAAGCTGTAATTAATCCAATCGCTGTAACAATAAGGGCGGCTATTTTAGTATAATATGGTATAGTTATAACTGGGTTCTTTATAGGTGTTATGTTTGATGTGATAATTAAGCCTGCGATAATACTCCCTCAAGCTAACCGTTTGATCGGGTTAATTAGTGGCTTGCTATTTTCATTAATTGGTGATAAGGGATTGAATCGTGGGTAGCCTATATTCACATAATAAACAATTCGTAGGCTGTAGACTGCTGTAAAGGAAGTGGCAATTAAAGTTAATAATAGGGCTCAGGCGTTTAAGTAAGAGGTGTTTATTGATTCAATAATGGCATCTTTTGAGAAAAATCCGGCCAGGAAAGGGGTTCCTGTTAAAGCTAGACTGCCTAGGGTGAGAGAGGACGAGGTGAAGGGAGTGAGATGGTGTATTCCTCCTATCTTACGGATATCTTGCTCATCGTTTAGGCTATGAATTAATGACCCCGAACATAAAAATAATATAGCTTTAAAGAAAGCGTGGGTACAGATATGAAGGAATGCTAATTGGGGTTGATTAAGACCGATCGTGACCATTATTAATCCTAGCTGACTGGATGTAGAAAATGCTACAATTTTTTTGATGTCGTTTTGTGTCAGAGCGCAGATAGCTGTAAATAAAGTGGTTAATGCTCCAAGACAAAGGCATGTTGTTAGGATAATAGGGTTATTTTCCATTAAAGGGCTTATTCGAATCAGTAAAAAAATCCCCGCAACCACTATTGTGCTTGAGTGTAGTAGGGCAGATACCGGAGTAGGACCCTCTATAGCTGAGGGTAGCCATGGGTGCAAACCAAATTGAGCTGACTTTCCTGTTGCAGCTAGGACCAGGCCTAACAGTGGAAGGGTGAGGTTTTCATTTTCAGCTAATGTAAATATTTGATTTATTTCCCAAGAATTTAAGTTTATAGCAATTCAGGCTATAAATAAAATCAATCCGATATCTCCGATTCGGTTATATACAACTGCCTGGATCGCGGCTATATTAGCGTCGGCACGTCCATACCATCACCCAATTAAAAGAAAGGATATAATACCAACTCCTTCCCAACCAATGAATAGTTGAAATATGTTATTTGAAGTTACTAGAATTATTATAGCGATTAGGAACATTAGAAGGTATTTAAAAAATCGGTTTATAACAGGGTCAGAGTGTATATATCAAGATGCAAATTCCAGGATAGATCATGTGACGTATAAAGCCACAGGGGTAAAAATCACTGAGTATAGGTCAAATTTAAAGCTAATATTAATATCAAAAGTTGATGTATTTATTCAAGATCATGTAGTAATAATAGTTTCTAACCCTTCATTAATAAATAGTATAAGGGGTAATAGGCTAATTATAAATGATATTTTAACTGAATTTTTAACCCACCCAGTCGATCAGTTATGAGGGAGTGGTTTAGTTGTTATTGTTGAAATTAAGGGTATTAGTAGGAAAGTGAAGATAATTAAAAGGCTTGAGGATATTATTAAAGAGGTGGAGTGCATAACTACTGCTTGGATTTGCACCAAGAGTTTTTGGTTCCTAAGACCAACGGATTAACTAATATCCTTCAGAAGTTTCGAATGAGCTTTGGAGTTAAACCAAAGGGGCAAAAATTAGCAGTTTATGTTGTCTTCGGACCTCCTTCGGTGGATAAAAGGATTTTAACCTTTATTTTTAGAATCACAATCTAATGTTCTTTTTAAACTATATCTACAGAAAGTTCAACCTCATAACAACCCAGGCTTCATGATTAGGAGGATAAGTGGTATGAGGTGAAGTGTTATGATTAAGTGTTCTCGGGAGTGTGAAGGTTCTATGTGAAGCAGGTGATTAGTTAATGGTCCTCGTTGGGTTGTAAGAAATAGATATAATGAATATGCTGCAGTAATAAGTGTACCAAGGCCTGTGAGAATTAAGGTTCAAGGCGATCAATTAAAAAGAGATGAAATGATTATTAACTCCCCTATTAGATTAGGTAGAGGAGGTAAAGCTATGTTTGCCAGGCTGGCAGCGAATCATCAGGTAGCCATTAAGGGTAATACCATTTGTAGGCCTCGGGCTAATATTATTGTTCGGCTATGGGTTCGCTCATAGTTTGTGTTTGCTAAACAAAATAGTGCTGATGAGGTAAGTCCATGTGCAATTATAAGTACAAGCGCTCCAGTAAAACCTCAAGGGGTTTGAATAAGGATACCTGTTGTAACCAATCCTATATGACTAACTGAAGAGTAGGCGATTAGGGATTTTAAGTCATTTTGTCGTAGACAGATTAGTCCGGTCATAACGATTCCCCACAGGGCTAAAATTATAAAAGGGTAGCTCAGCTGTTTAGATAGTGGTTCAAGGATGTTTATTAGGCGTATTATACCATACCCCCCTAGTTTTAGCAGTACTGCAGCAAGGATTATGGAGCCCGCAATTGGTGCTTCTACGTGGGCTTTAGGTAACCATAGATGAACTCCGTAAAGGGGTATTTTTACAAGGAAAGCTAGGAGACAGCCTATTCATCATAATTTATCACTCAGGCAAGTGAGGACTAAAGGGTTAGAATACTGAAGGGTTAGTATGGATAAAGAACCTGTCTTGTTTTGAAGTATGAGAAGTGCGACAAGTAGTGGTAGAGATCCTGCTAAGGTGTAGAATAGGAAATAGGTTCCTGCATTCAACCGTTCTGTTTGATTACCTCATCGGGTGATAATTAACAAGGTTGGAATTAATGTGGCCTCAAATATAACATAAAACATAATTAATTCCGTGGCGCTAAATGCTATAATGAGGAAGATTTGTAAGGATGTAAGTAGTGTGATGTATATTCGTTGTCGGTTAACAGGGTTATTGGCTGAGTGGTTCTGGCTAGCAAGGATTATCAGTGGAAGGAGCCAGCATGTGAGAATTAATAAAGGGGTAGATAAAGGGTCAGTAGCTATTAATCCGCTTAAATTTGATCAAGCGGTGTCAGATGATCAAATAAGTCAATTGAGAGTAAATAAAGCAATGGTTAGACTATGCACTAATGTGGATGGTCATAACCATTTTTTAGGAATAAGTCATGTTGTGGGAATAAGCATAATCGTTGGAATAAGGATTTTTAACATTGTAGGATGTTTAAAGCTTGAAGACGATCTGTTCCGTGTGTGCGAGAGGTTGCTACTAGAAGAGCTAACCCAGCACTTGCCTCACATGCTGAAAAAGCAAGTATTAACATAGGGGTTGGGGAGAAATTAATTGAGTTTAATTGTAAAGTTCATAAGGATAGGGCAACATACAATGATAGTATTATTCCTTCTAAACATAAAAGAGCGGAAAGTAAGTGGTTTCGGTGAAAAGTTAATCCTATAAGTCCTAGGATGAATGTTGTTGAGAAAGCAAAGTGTACAGGTGTCATAAAACGATCGTGGATTCTAACCACGTGCTTTTGAGCCGAAATCAAGTGTTTTAATTATACTAATCGTTTATTCAGCTCATTCTAGGCCACCTTGGATCCACTCATAAATTAATCCTAGTGTAAGAAGAATAACAACTGATGATGCTCATATAAATGTGTAAGAGGGGAACTCTAATTGTATACCTCATGGAAGCGGAAGGAGAAGTGCAATCTCTAGATCAAATAAAAGAAATAAAATTGCTACTAGGAAGAATCGTAATGAAAAAGGGAGTCGGGCTGAACCTAGGGGGTCGAAACCACATTCATAGGGTGATAGTTTCTCTACATCTGGGTTTATTTGGGGTAACCAAAATGAGATGAGGGTTAGTAAAATGGAAAGGGAGGTTGATATTAGTAAAATTGTAATTAATAAGTTCATTATCTTTTCTTGGGTTTTAACCGAGACCGGGTGATTGGAAGTCACTCATACTTTTTAGTACTAAAAAGATAAGATCCTCATCAATAAATTGAGACATAAAGGAATAATCATACTACGTCGACAAAATGTCAGTATCATGCTGCAGCTTCAAATCCGAAGTGGTGTTGGGATGTGAAGTGGTATTGAATTTGTCGAATTAAACAAACTGCTAGGAATGTTGATCCAATGATTACGTGTAATCCGTGGAATCCTGTGGCTACAAAGAATGTTGATCCGTAAACACCATCAGCAATTGTGAAGGGGGCTTCATAATATTCTATCGCTTGAAGAAATGTGAAGTAGAAGCCTAGGAGAATAGTTAAGGTGAGTGAGTGAATAGTTTGTTTTCGTTCACCTTCTATAATGCTATGGTGAGCTCAAGTTACTGTGACACCAGAGGCAAGAAGAACCGCTGTATTAAGAAGTGGTACTTCAAAAGGATCTAGGGTGGTTACTCCAGAAGGAGGCCAGCAACCGCCTAATTCTGGGGTTGGAGCTAGACTGGCGTGGTAAAAAGCTCAGAAGAATCCAAGGAAGAAGAATACTTCTGAGGTGATAAATAGGATTATCCCATATCGTAACCCCTTTTGAACTGGCGGGGTGTGATGTCCTTGAAATGTCCCTTCTCGGATAATATCTCGCCATCATTGGATCATTGTTAGAAGTAGTAAAATTAATCCAATTGTTATTAAAACAGTTGAATTAAAATGGAATCAAATAGCTAACCCTGAAGTCATTAAAAGGGCTGCAATTGCACCTGTGAGGGGTCAGGGGCTTGGATCTACTATGTGGTATGCATGTGCTTGGTGGGCCATTAAACGTTTTCTTGTAGGTAGAGACTTAGCAAGAGTACAAAGACATAGGCTTGGATTATAGCAACGGCTACTTCTAACAATGTGAGTAAAAGTAGTAAAATTGTTGTTAATAATGCTACTGTAGGTATAAGAGGTATAAGAACAAATGCTGCTGTCGCGATAAGTTGAATAAGTAGGTGTCCTGCAGTTAAATTTGCTGTTAGTCGAACACCTAGGGCGATAGGTCGAATAAATAAGCTGATTGTTTCAATAATAATAAGTACGGGGATTAGTGGTATGGGTGTGCCTTCTGGTAATAGGTGACCTAGGGAGTGTGTGGGTTGGTTTCGTATCCCAATGATGACAGTTGCTAATCATAAAGGTACTGCTAATCCTATATTTAAGGATAATTGGGTTGTAGGGGTAAAGGTGTATGGAAGTAACCCAAGTATATTTAAGGAAATTAGGAAGATTATTAATGACGCGAAAATTAATGCTCATTTATGACCTGTGGTATTTAGAGGAAGAAGAAGTTGTTTTGTAAATAGATTAATAAACCAGTTTTGTAATGTGAGTATACGGTTATTTATCCAACGAGATGAGGGGGTAGGGAATATAATTCAAGGTGTAATAATAGCTAAAGCCATCAATGGGATACCTAAAAACATAGGACTAATAAATTGGTCAAAGAAGCTTAATGTCATTGTCAGTTTCAAGGGGTTGTTTTTAATGTTTTAGTGCTTAAAACATTTGGTTCGTTAGGGTATTTATGTGCTATTACTTTAGGTGGAATAATAATGGTAAAGACTAATCATGTAAATAATAAAATTATTAATCAAGGTGAGGGATTTAATTGAGGCATGTCGCTAAGGGTGGTTGGGAGTCACCAATTTTTAGCTTAAAAGGCTAACGCTGAGGTCCAATTTAGCTTCTTAACGAGGCGTCTTCAAGTATAAGTGATGATCAGTTTTCAAATTGTTGTAGTGGTACCGCTTCTACCACAATAGGTATAAAGCTGTGGTTAGCACCACAAATTTCTGAACATTGTCCATAAAACACTCCTGGTCGTGATGTGATAAAAGCTGTTTGATTAAGCCGTCCTGGTACTGCGTCTATTTTTACCCCTAGAGAAGGTACTGCTCATGAGTGGAGTACATCTTCTGCAGACACTAAGACTCGAATTGGTGATTCAACCGGGATTACTATACGATGATCTGCTTCTAACAATCGAAATTGGCCTGGTGTGAGGTCTTGGGTTGGGATTATATATGAATCAAAGGCCAAGTCTTCATAATCAGTATATTCATAACTTCAGTATCATTGATGGCCGACTGCTTTAATTGTAAGGTGAGGGTCGTTTACCTCATCTATAAGATAAAGAATTCGCAGTGATGGAAGAGCGATTAGGATAAGAATAATTGCGGGGAGAACAGTTCAAATAATTTCAATTTCTTGTGAGTCTAATAAGAATTTGTTTGTTAATTTTGTAGTAACTATGGCTACAATAATATAAAGCACTAAAGTGCTAATCAGGAATACAATTATTAATGCATGATCATGAAAATGAAGTAGTTCTTCTATTACAGGTGATGCTGCGTCTTGAAAACCTAGTTGTGAGGGATAAGCCATTATTTAAGACATGTAGGGGTTTAACCAACAACTCTGCCTTGACAAGGCAGTATAATATTTTACTAATATCTTTAGTTAGTTGTGTAAAGAAAGTGGCAGAACGGTTTTGTGGGTGGCTTGAAACCATTTTATGGGGGTTCAATTCCCTCCTTTCTCGTTTAGTTGTTTGTTTGTACTTGAACAAAAGCAGGTTCCTCAAATGTGTGATATGGTGGGGGGCATCCATGAAGTCATTCAATGTTTGTTGAAGCCAATTCAACTATTAGTACTTCCCGTTTAGCAGCAAATGCTTCTCAGATAATAAATAAAAACATGATTACGGCGATTAAGGATACAAGTGATCCAATAGAAGAAACAGTGTTTCACAGTGAGTATGCGTCTGGGTAGTCAGAGTATCGTCGGGGTATACCGGCTAACCCTAGGAAGTGTTGAGGGAAGAATGTTAAGTTTACACCTGCAAATATTACACCAAAATGAATTTTAGTTCAAGAGTTGTGTAGAGTGTAGCCTGTAAATAAAGGAAATCAATGTACAAACCCTGCTATAATTGCAAATACGGCACCTATTGAAAGAACGTAGTGGAAGTGGGCAACTACATAATAAGTGTCGTGTAAGACAATGTCTAAAGAGGAGTTTGCTAATACAATTCCTGTTAACCCCCCAACAGTAAATAAGAAGATAAAACCTAGAGCTCATAGCAGAGGAGTTTCTCATTTAATAGAGCCTCCGTGAAGTGTGGCTAATCAACTAAATACTTTTACACCTGTGGGAATGGCAATAATTATTGTTGCTGAGGTGAAGTATGCTCGGGTGTCTACATCTATTCCTACTGTGAATATGTGGTGAGCTCAGACAATAAACCCTAAAAGTCCGATTGCTATTATTGCTCAAACTATTCCTATGTAACCGAAGGGCTCTTTTTTACCAGAATAATAAGCTACAATGTGGGAGATTATACCAAAGCCTGGGAGGATAAGGATATATACTTCAGGATGCCCAAAGAATCAAAATAAGTGTTGGTAAAGGATAGGGTCTCCCCCTCCAGAGGGGTCAAAAAATGTTGTGTTTAAGTTTCGATCTGTTAGAAGTATAGTAATTCCAGCTGCTAATACAGGAAGGGATAATAAAAGTAATACTGCGGTTACTAAGACTGCTCAAACAAATAATGGTGTTTGATATTGTGAGATCGATGGAGGTTTTATGTTAATGATAGTGGTGATAAAATTAATAGCCCCTAGAATTGATGAAACACCTGCTAAATGAAGAGAAAAGATTGTTAAGTCTACAGAGGCCCCAGCATGAGCTAAGTTACCTGCTAGCGGGGGGTAGACCGTTCAACCTGTACCCGCTCCAGCTTCTACTCCTGATGAAGCAAGCAGAAGAAGAAAAGAGGGTGGTAATAATCAAAAACTTATATTATTTATTCGAGGAAAAGCTATATCAGGCGCTCCGATTATTAACGGAATTAGTCAATTACCAAAACCCCCGATTATAATTGGTATAACTATAAAAAAAATTATTACGAAAGCATGAGCAGTTACAATAACATTATAGATTTGATCATCTCCCAGTAAAGCTCCTGGTTGACTTAGTTCTGCTCGGATTAAAAGGCTTAGTGCAGTGCCGACTATTCCGGCTCAAGCACCAAATACTAAGTATAGGGTGCCGATGTCTTTGTGATTAGTTGAGAAAAATCATCGGTGTGATTGCCACAGGTAGGATGGCTGAGTAAGCGGTGGATTGTAACCCACATACAGAGGTTTAAGCCCTCTTCATACCAAGCCTTGAGGTGTAATACATATAAGATTGCAAATCTTAAGTAGCCAATTAATTTTTGCCGGGGCTTTCCCCCCGCCTTTCCGCCTTTTTAAGGCGGGGGGAAAAAGTAGATGGATGCTCGCTGGTTGGAGTGTCTAGCTGTTAACTAGGAAATTGTAGGATCGAGGCCTACCCATCTAGTAAGGCTTTAGCTTAATTAAAGTGTCTGTTTTGCATACAGTAGATGTAGGTTAATTACCTGCAAGTCTTATCAAGGGTTAAAGGATTTTCACTTCTACTTAAGGCTTTGAAGGCCTTTGGTCTTTTATTAACCTAAACCCTTAGTTGATAATAGCTATTATACTAGGTAGGATAGGGAGAAGTATCAATGATATAATCGTTGATACAGATAGGTGGATAGTGGGCTGTTTGTTATTACATCGCCATTGGCTAGTTTATAGGGGTGGTGTTGGGTGATAGGGTTAGTGTTATAGCATATGATAATCGCAGGTAAAAATAAAGGCTTAATAAAGCAGACAGCGCTGTGATTGTTGCAATTGTGTTTAATTCTTGTTTTGTTAGTTCAGATAAGATTATTCATTTGGGGCCGAATCCTGTAAGAGGTGGTAAACCCCCTAAGGATAGGAGGGCTAACGGGGCTAGCGCGGTTATTGTAGGGGATTTAGATCATGAAGTTGCTAGTGCATTAATAGAAGTTGCTTTATTTAGTTTAAATAGGTTAAAGATGGAAATTGTTATAAAAATATAGATTGCAAGAGTAATAAGTGTAAGTGATGGTGAGAATTGTAGAACAATAACCATTCAGCCAATGTGGGCAATTGATGAGTATGCTAAGATCTTTCGCAATTGTGTCTGATTTAATCCCCCTCAGCCCCAACTATAGTAGATAGCATTGCTATAATAACCAGTACGGGGTTATCTAGGTTTATTTGTATTATTAGGGAAAAAGGAGCTAGTTTTTGTCACGTAGATATAATTAATCCGGTGGTAAGGTCTAGGCCTTGAAGTACTTCTGGTAATCATGTGTGAAGGGGTGCTATGCCAATTTTAAGGCTAGGCCTAATATTATAATGGTTAGGGGTAATGGATGAGATAGTTCATCAATACCTCATTTTCCTGTAATCCATGCATTAGTGGAGCTAGCAAATAAGATTATTGCTGCGGCTGTAGCCTGGATGAGGAAATACTTTGTAGAAGCTTCTACAGACCGTGGGTGATGGTGTTGTGCTATTAAAGGAATAATTGCTAGTGTATTAATTTCTAGGCCTATTCATGCTAGTAATCAGTGTGAGCTTATGAATGTGATTGTAGTACCTAGGCCTAAACCTATTAGAAAGATTGATATAATGTAGGGGTTCATTAGCAAAGGGAGGGTTTTAACCTACATTTTTGGGGTATGGGCCCAAAAGCTTAATTTAGCTGACTTTACTTTAGGAAGTGGTGTAGTAGGAAGCACTAAGAGTTTTGATCTCTTAAGTGGGGTTCGAGTCCTCTCTTTCTAAGGAATTAGGGGATTCTAACCCCCGTAATGCACTCTATCAAAGTGGTCCTTTAGTACTCAGGCATAATTCCTTATATATGTGGTGGGATCCCTGCTAGCGAAAGAGGCGCTGATAAGTGTCAAATAATTAATGCTAATGTTAGTGGTAGGAAGTTTTTTCAGATGAGGTGTATTAATTGGTCGTATCGGAATCGTGGGTATGAGGCTCGAACTCATAAGAATACTAAGGATAGTAGGGTTGCTTTAATTATAAGATTTGCTGTTGTTAGTTCAGGTAAGGAAGGGATATGAGATGCTCCTAGAAAAAGGATAGTTGACAAGGTGTTTATAAGTAAGATGTTGGCATATTCTGCAAGGAAAAAGAGTGCAAAAGGTCCTCCTGCGTATTCAACATTAAAACCCGAAACCAGTTCTGACTCCCCCTCTGTTAAATCAAATGGTGCCCGGTTTGTTTCAGCTAGTGTGGAGATATATCATATTGCTGCTAAAGGTCAGGCGGGGATAATAAGTCATAAGCTTTCTTGTGTAACCCCAAATGATTGTAGTGTGAAATTACCAGTGAAGATGATTAATGCTAGTAAAATTAATCCTAAGCTTACTTCGTAAGAAATAGTTTGGGCTACTGCTCGTAATGCTCCAATTAATGCATATTTTGAATTTGATGCTCAACCTGACCCTAGGATAGAGTAAACTGCAAGGCTTGATAGGGCTAAGATAAGTAGTATTCCCAGATTAATATTAATTACAGGGTGAGGTATTGGTAAGGGAGCTCATAATATAAGGGCAAGTGTTAATGCTAATACTGGGGTGGCAATAAATAAAATAGGTGAAGATGTTGAGGGTTTTACTGGTTCCTTAATAAATAATTTTACTCCATCTGCAATTGGTTGAAGTAGACCAAAAGGTCCTACGATATTAGGCCCTTTTCGGTGTTGTATATATCCTAATACTTTACGTTCCAGAAGAGTTAAGAAAGCAACTGCTAGTAGTACAGGAATAATATATATTAAAGGGTTAACAATTTGCGCTATAATTATGGTGGTCATAGTTGAGGAGAGGATTTGAACCTCTATTCAAAGGGCTTAGGTCTTTTGCAATAACCGGACTCTGCCACTTCAACATGTAGTTATATTCGGATTTATTTTGTGTGATTTTAACCTTTAATATTTTTTCAAGGGTTAAAAAGTGGGCTTGTTTTAAAACATGGGCCTATCCTTCTTGGTCCTTTCGTACTGAAGAAAGTCACACTCATAGATAGAAACTGACCTGGATTACTCCGGTCTGAACTCAGATCACGTAGGACTTTAATCGTTGAACAAACGAACCCTTAATAGCGGCTACACCATTAGGATGTCCTGATCCAACATCGAGGTCGTAAACCCTCTTGTCGATAGGGACTCTCAAAGAGGATTGCGCTGTTATCCCTGGGGTAACTAGGTTCATTAATCGGCTGTTGCCGGATCAATTGGTCAAATATTTTGGTACTTAGAAATGACATTCTTGGGTATAAGGTTTTCATCTCAATCCTCACGGAGGTTTTGTTTTACTCCGCGGTCGCCCCAACTAAAGATTTAAGATGAGGTCATCGTTTTAATTACCTTTTATGTGTATTAATTTTTTAATAAATTCATCTATCATCTAAAGCTCCACAGGGTCTTCTCGTCTTATGGGTTAATCCCCGCTTCTGCACGGGGAGATCAATTTCATTAACTGGAGTAAGGAGACAGTTTAGCCCTCGTTATGCCATTCATACAGGTCTTTATTTAAAAGACAAGTGATTGCGCTACCTTTGCACGGTCAAAATACCGCGGCCGTTAAACTTATGGTCACAGGGCAGGCGGGACCTCTTATTCATTATGTTATGCAAGAGGCGGTGTTTTTGGTAAACAGGCGAGGCTATTATCATATTTGCCGAGTTCCTTCTCACTCTTTTAGTTTATCCTAGATAGCAATCCAGTGTGGGGTTGATGATTTTTATTGTTGTTTTTTCTTGTTCTTTATTTATTACAACATTTCCCTCTTGAAATTGGGGTCATTAAATCTCGGTGTTAGTTCGATCCGAGGCACACTTTTGCTAAAGGAGAGAATCTTAACTTCTCTTATTACTCATATTAACATTATCACTTTCATGTGTTATGAAAAGGCCTGATGAATTTAGGGGTTTAAGAATGTTTATCTGAATTAAAAGTTTTACTAGTGCTTGAGCTTTAACGCTTTCTATATCGATGGCTGCTTTCAGGCCCACTAAGGCATTTGTGTACTTTGGTGTTTTTGATCTTTAACCTCCATTGTAAGGTTGTGTCCTATGTCAAAAGAGCTGTACCCCTTTTGACTAACTCTATATTATTATTAACTAAATCTGTTTGTTTAAATTTTAGGTGAATTAAGGGTTTAATATAGGCTGAACTTTTATTCATTTTTCAGGCAACCAGCTATAACTAAGCTCGTTTGGTTTATCACCTCTACTCGGAGCTCATTCCAACCTTTTGCCACAGGTACGGATTAGTCCATTATGTCTTGACTGTCTCGGAGTAGCTCGCTTAGTTTCGGGGTATCAAACTAAAGATCTCTTTGCTTGGGATGTACTTGTTAAACCATTATGCAAAAGGTACAAGATTTAATCTTTGCTGCTCTTTACTTAGTTATTTTTTTAATTTCTTTTTCAGCTTTCCCTTGCGGTACTAGTTTTGTAGCTTCATTATTCCTTTTCAGTCTCCCTTACTTGGGCTATAAAATGTTTTAATATTACTTTTTAGGGTATTAGGGGTTATCTTTAGTTTTTATTTGAATTTAGTGTGTGAGCTTGAGCTAGCATATGGGTATCAGAGCAGTTCTATTTGCAAGAACAACTTCTCGGTGTAAGTGAGATGCTTTAACTATTTCAGCTATGCTTTGTATTCCAAGCACACCTTCCGGTACACTTACCATGTTACGACTTGCCTCCCCTTGTATTTCATTTAGGTTTTAATTAATCGTAGTTATGTTATTGGGGAGAGTGACGGGCGGTGTGTGCGCGCTTTAGAGCCAGTTTCAGGTGAACACTCTATTTCCTCCTTACTGCTAAATCCTCCTTTAGGTTTATATTTCAATATACCATCCGTATTCATTAATAAATGAGTGTAGCCCATTTCTTCCCCTATTATAAACTACACCTCGACCTGACGTTTTGGGTTAACACTAGTTTTGCTCACTGTTGTTCTTTCACAAGGTAAGCTGACGACGGCGGTATATAAATTGATTAAGCAAAATAGGGTGAGGTTTAACGGGGGTTATCAGTTATAGAACAGGCTCCTCTAGGTGGGTGTAAAGCACCGCCAAGTCCTTTGGGTTTTAAGCTAAAGCTCGTAGTACCCGGGCGAGTATAATGTAATTAAAATACTTTCGTTTAAGACTATGCATAGTGGGGGTATCTAATCCCAGTTTGTTTCATAGCTTTCGTGGGTTCAGTTTTGTAAAGTCACTTTCGTAAATGAGTCTCATACCTTCGGATGCGTATGACAGCCTGGAAGATGTTTAACTTTAGTCTTTTAATACTTAACCACTCTTTACGCCGATTTCTATTATCTTGAGCCTCTCGTATAACCGCGGTGGCTGGCACGAGTTTTACCGGCTCTAAAACCTTAACTAAGTCAAGTTTACACTTATGGCTTAATGTTTATCACTGCTGAATTCCCTTGGGGGTGTGGCTAAGCAAGGTGTCATGGGCGATCATATGTGCCTGATACCAGCTCCTTGATCTCATAAGAGGGTTAAGGGCATTCTCACGGGGTGCGGATGCTTGCATGTGTAAGTTTGGTTATAGATAATAGTAAAGCTAGGACCAAGCCTTTGTGCTTTCGGAACTTTCTAGGGTTCATAATAACATCTTCAGTGTTATGCTTTAAGTCTTAAGCTACGATGGCCTTCTAGTATTTTACCCTAGTTGTTGTAATAAATAGATAAGATATGATATATTTTTTTAAAAACTGGTAATACATAAATACGAAACTACACATCGTTTTGTACATTTATAAGCCAATAGATACACCTTGGGACCTTATTGTTTAAACTAGATTAATTAAATTGTTAGTTACCTTAGGGCCTTAGGTGGGTTGGGGGGTTTTTTCTTTAAAACAGAAGGGGGGGCGACCTAAGAGGATTATAGTATTTATTATGCTCTAGAAAACTCTATATGCGATTCTTAAGTAATGTAATTTCAACACTACACTAATATTACTCAATAAGGAACGAATGTTCAACCTTCTGTCATAAGGGCCGCGTGCACTCTGAAATGTTCACGAAGGGAAAAAAAAAAGAGAACCAGCTGCCCCCGTGGAGAGAACGCTCGGCTTGGGGGGTAACGAGTCGAAGGTTTAACACCATTAGTCAATGTAAGCGTCGATGAAAGTGTGCGGGTTAATAAATTAATGGACCTGAAAAAGGAGGAGATGCCAGGAATAATTCACCTTTTAGTAGCAACCCTTCAATAGGGGCTCCTGACCATCAAGAACCGTTATCCTTAAGTTATATACTGGTTGGTAGGCTCTTACTACATACAATTTTTAATTTAATGATATTTGGAGTCTTGGTATATCATTACTTATGAGTTTTTTATTAGATCTTAAATCTCTCAGCATTATTACGTCTTAGTGCATTCTTAAATTATGGTTTATGTCTACCTTAGTAATATAGTTTATTTATATGTTTAATATAATTTAATGGTTTTTATACATAAAATGTCCTAAGGAATTAATATTATGCACTGTATATATATATTATGAGATTATTTCATATATGTACCAGAAAATATTTTAACTTAGAATATCAGCTTTGGGAGCTGGTGGCGGGAGTTAGAGTCTCCTTTTTCTGAGCAGTGGGGAGGGGTTTAACCTCCGGCCTCCGGTTTACAAAACCGGCGCTCTAATACTGAGCTACAAATGCAGTTTAATTTAAGAACTTTGTTTTCTATTCAACCGGATGCAGGTAGAGCTATTAGGAAGATTATGAAATAAATAACTGAGGCTAATTGACCAATTAAAATATAAGGGGGTTCTACAGGCATTCCTCCAATTCATGTAAGAATTATTATGTCTGCAACTAGTATTCAGAATATAAGTTGACCAAAGGGTCGGAAGGTGAGTCCTCGTTGTTTTGATGTGTGAAGAATTGGTACTAGTATTAATACTAAAATTGAGAATAGTAAGGCTAATACACCCCCTAGTTTATTTGGAATTGATCGTAGGATAGCGTAGGCGAATAGAAAATATCATTCGGGTTTAATATGAGGGGGGGTTACTAAGGGGTTTGCTGGTGTAAAGTTGTCAGGGTCCCCTAGAATGTTAGGTGTGAAGAGAGCAATTGATGTTAGGGTAATTAATAATGCGGCAAATCCTAATAGGTCTTTGTAAGAGAAGTAGGGGTGAAATGAGACTTTGTCTGCGTCAGAGTTAATCCCGGCGGGGTTATTTGATCCTGTTTCATGGAGGAAAAGTAGGTGGACCATTGATGCAGCCGCAACAATGAATGGAAGTAAGAAATGGAATGCGAAGAATCGGGTTAGGGTGGCGTTGTCTACAGAGAACCCTCCTCACACTCATTGTACTAAATCATTTCCGATGTATGGCACAGCTGATATCAGGTTAGTAATGACCGTGGCTCCTCAAAAGGATATTTGTCCTCAGGGTAGTACATATCCTACGAATGCAGTGGCTATTACAAGAAGCAGAAGAATTACTCCCACGTTTCAGGTTTCTTTATATAAGTAGGATCCGTAATAAAGACCTCGTGCAATGTGAAGGTAAATACAGATAAAAAAGAAGGATGCTCCGTTGGCATGTATATTTCGGATGAGTCAGCCGTAATTTACGTCACGACAAATGTGTGTGACCGAAGAAAAAGCGGTTGCAATATCTGAGGTGTAATGTATTGCTAGGAATAGTCCTGTAAGGATTTGGGCTATTAAGCATAGCCCTAAAAGAGACCCAAAGTTTCATCATACAGAGATGTTTGATGGTGCAGGTAGATCTACAAGAGCGTTATTTGCGATTTTAATGATTGGGTGGGTTTTTCGAATGTTGGCCATTGGGTTTTTATAGTTGAATTACAACGGTGGTTTTTCAAGCCATTAGTCCTGGTTAGAATCCTGGTAAAAACTATGACTTATTTGATATTCTTATTATTAATAGGGTTAATTTTTGGTTTAATTGCGGTGGCTTCCAACCCCTCCCCATACTTTGCTGCTTTAGGGTTAGTTGTTGTAGCTGGAATGGGGTGTGGTGTTATAGTGAGTTTTGGGGGGCCTTTCTTATCTTTAGTTTTGTTTTTAATCTACTTGGGGGGAATGTTAGTTGTTTTTGCGTATTCCGCTGCTTTAGCCGCTGAGCCCTACCCTGAGAGCTGAGGTAGTTGATCTGTTGCAGTTTACGGGGTTTTGTATTTCATAGGGGTAGTTTTATTTTTATTTTATTTCTACGGAGGGTGGTACGAGAGCTCTTGAGTGCCTGTAGATGATTTATCAGGTTTATCAGTATTTCGGGGGGATATGTCCGGAGTATCTTTAATGTATTCTTCAGGAGGTTGGGTTTTAGTTATTAGTGCTTGGGTTCTTTTGTTAACTTTATTTGTTGTACTGGAGTTAACACGAGGTCTTGCTCGCGGTACACTTCGAGTGGTTTAAATTAATAATGCTATGGTAAGGGTAAGGGTTAGAATAAATAGTATTAAATAGGTTTTAATTATACCTTTTTGGGTGTTACTTGTAGTTGTAATTAGAGGGAGGTTAAGGGTTGATGAGGCTTTGGGACCAATTTTCTCTAATCATGTTATGTCAATGGTTTGAGAGGCAATTTTTTGTCCTAATTGAAGGGATAATTCAATAGGTAATCGGTGAATAATAAGTGGGTAAAATCCTAGTGCATTAGAAAATAAATGGGGGGTTTTTTTAGGGGTAATATTTAATTGCTTAGATGTATTTAGGGCTATTTCTAAAGCTGTAATTAATCCAATCGCTGTAACAATAAGGGCGGCTATTTTAGTATGGTATAGTTATAACTGGGTTCTTTATAGGTGTTATGTTTGATGTGATAATTAAGCCTGCGATAATACTCCCTCAAGCTAACCGTTTGATCGGGTTAATTAGTGGCTTGCTATTTTCATTAATTGGTGATAAGGGATTGAATCGTGGGTAGCCTATATTCACATAATAAACAATTCGTAGGCTGTAGACTGCTGTAAAGGAAGTGGCAATTAAAGTTAATAATAGGGCTCAGGCGTTTAAGTAAGAGGTGTTTATTGATTCAATAATGGCATCTTTTGAGAAAAATCCGGCCAGGAAAGGGGTTCCTGTTAAAGCTAGACTGCCTAGGGTGAGAGAGGACGAGGTGAAGGGAGTGAGATGGTGTATTCCTCCTATCTTACGGATATCTTGCTCATCGTTTAGGCTATGAATTAATGACCCCGAACATAAAAATAATATAGCTTTAAAGAAAGCGTGGGTACAGATATGAAGGAATGCTAATTGGGGTTGATTAAGACCGATCGTGACCATTATTAATCCTAGCTGACTGGATGTAGAAAATGCTACAATTTTTTTGATGTCGTTTTGTGTCAGAGCGCAGATAGCTGTAAATAAAGTGGTTAATGCTCCAAGACAAAGGCATGTTGTTAGGATAATAGGGTTATTTTCCATTAAAGGGCTTATTCGAATCAGTAAAAAAATCCCCGCAACCACTATTGTGCTTGAGTGTAGTAGGGCAGATACCGGAGTAGGACCCTCTATAGCTGAGGGTAGCCATGGGTGCAAACCAAATTGAGCTGACTTTCCTGTTGCAGCTAGGACCAGGCCTACAGTGGAAGGGTGAGGTTTTCATTTTCAGCTAATGTAAATATTTGATTTATTTCCCAAGAATTTAAGTTTATAGCAATTCAGGCTATAAATAAAATCAATCCGATATCTCCGATTCGGTTATATACAACTGCCTGGATCGCGGCTATATTAGCGTCGGCACGTCCATACCATCACCCAATTAAAAGAAAGGATATAATACCCAACTCCTTCCAACCAATGAATAGTTGAAATATGTTATTTGAAGTTACTAGAATTATTATAGCGATTAGGAACATTAGAAGGTATTTAAAAATCGGTTTATAACAGGGTCAGAGTGTATATATCAAGATGCAAATTCCAGGATAGATCATGTGACGTATAAAGCCACAGGGGTAAAAATCACTGAGTATAGGTCAAATTTAAAGCTAATATTAATATCAAAAGTTGATGTATTTATTCAAGATCATGTAGTAATAATAGTTTCTAACCCTTCATTAATAAATAGTATAAGGGGTAATAGGCTAATTATAATGATATTTTAACTGAATTTTTAACCCACCCAGTCGATCAGTTATGAGGGAGTGGTTTAGTTGTTATTGTTGAAATTAAGGGTATTAGTAGGAAAGTGAAGATAATTAAAAGGCTTGAGGATATTATTAAAGAGGTGGAGTGCATAACTACTGCTTGGATTTGCCACCAAGAGTTTTTGGTTCCTAAGACCAACGGATTAACTAATATCCTTCAGAAGTTTCGAATGAGCTTTGGAGTTAAACCAAAGGGGCAAAAATTAGCAGTTTATGTTGTCTTCGGACCTCCTTCGGTGGATAAAAGGATTTTAACCTTTATTTTTAGAATCACAATCTAATGTTCTTTTTAAACTATATCTACAGAAAGTTCAACCTCATAACAACCCAGGCTTCATGATTAGGAGGATAAGTGGTATGAGGTGAAGTGTTATGATTAAGTGTTCTCGGAGTGTGAAGGTCTATGTGAAGCAGGTGATTAGTTAATGGTCCTCGTTGGGTTGTAAGAAATAGATATAATGGAATATGCTGCAGTAATAAGTGTACCAAGGCCCTGTGAGAATTAAGGTTCAAGGCGATCAATTAAAAAGAGATGAAATGATTATTAACTCCCCTATTAGATTAGGTAGAGGAGGTAAAAGCTATGTTTGCCAGGCTGGCAGCGAATCATCAGGTAGCCATTAAGGGTAATACCATTTGTAGGCCTCGGGCTAATATTATTGTTCGGCTATGGGTTCGCTCATAGTTTTGTGTTTGCTAAACAAAATAGTGCTGATGAGGTAAGTCATGTGCAATTATAAGTACAAGCGCTCCAGTAAAACCTCAAGGGGTTTGAATAAGGATACCTGTTGTAACCAATCCTATATGACTAACTGAAGAGTAGGCGATTAGGGATTTTAAGTCATTTTGTCGTAGACAGATTAGTCCGGTCATAACGATTCCCACAGGGCTAAAATTATAAAAGGGTAGCTCAGCTGTTTAGATAGTGGTTCAAGGATGTTTATTAGGCGTATTA
>NW_028233820.1:20000-25108 GCF_054856545.1 Hippocampus guttulatus | reverse complement strand
GAATTTTTTCAATCTCCCAATCCGACCAAGAGGCCTCTTTTCCGGCCAAACTCGCACGCCGGGCCGGCCCGCTCTTTACCCCTGGTACCCCCAGCTCTACCCCTGGTACCCCCGCCATTGAAAATGAATGGGGGAATTTTTTCAATCTCCCAATCCGACCAAGAGGCCTCTTTTCCGGCCAAACTCGCACGCCGGGCCGGCCCGCTCTTTACCCCTGGTACCCCCAGCTCTACCCCTGGTACCCCCGCCATTGAAAATGAATGGGGGAATTTTTTCAATCTCCCAATCCGACCAAGAGGCCTCTTTTCGGCCAAACTCGCACGCCGGGCCGGCCCGCTCTTTACCCCTGGTACCCCCAGCTCTACCCCTGGTACCCCCGCCATTGAAAATGAATGGGGGAATTTTTTCAATCTCCCACGCCGGCCAAGAGGCCTTTTTCCCGGGCACGCACGCTCGCCGGGCCGGCCCGCTATTATTAAACTCTCACCCCTGCAAGGAGGCCTTTTTCCCGGGCACGCACGCTCGCGGGGCCGGCCCGCTATTATTAAACTCTCACGCCGGCCAAGAGGCCTTTTTCCCGGGCACGCACGCTCGCCGGGCCGGCCCGCTATTATTGAACTCTCACGCCTGCAAGGAGGCCTTTTTCCCGGGCACGCACGCTCGCGGAGCCGGCCCGCTATTATTAAACTCTCACGCCTGCAAGGAGGCCTTTTTCCCGGCACGCACGCTCGCCGGGCCGGCCCGCTATTATTAAACTCTCACGCCTGCAAGGAGGCCTTTTTCCCGGGCACGCACGCTCGCCGGGCCGGCCCGCTATTATTAAACTCTCACGCCTGCAAGGAGGCCTTTTTCCCGGGCACGCACGCTCGCCGGGCCGGCCCGCTATTATTAAACTCTCACGCCTGCAAGGAGGCCTTTTTCCCGGGCACGCACGCTCGCCGGGCCGGCCCGCTATTATTAAACTCTCACGCCGGCCAAGAGGCCCTTTTCCCGGGCACGCACGCTCGATGAGCCGGCCCGCTATTATTAAACTCTCACGCCGGCCAAGAGGCCCTTTTCCCGGGCACGCACGCTCGATGAGCCGGCCCGCTATTATTAAACTCTCACGCCGGCCAAGAGGCCTTTTTCCCGGCCACGCACGCTCGCGGAGCCGGCCCGCTATTATTAAACTCTCACGCCTGCAAGGAGGCCTTTTTCCCGGGCACGCACGCTCGCCGGGCCGGCCCGCTATTATTAACTCTCACGCCTGCAAGGAGGCCTTTTTCCCGGGCACGCACGCTCGCCGGGCCGGCCCGCTATTATTAAACTCTCACGCCTGCAAGGAGGCCTTTTTCCCGGGCACGCACGCTCGCCGGGCCGGCCCGCTATTATTAAACTCTCACGCCTGCAAGGAGGCCTTTTTCCCGGGCACGCACGCTCGCCGGGCCGGCCCGCTATTATTAAACTCTCACGCCTGCAAGGAGGCCTTTTTCCCGGGCACGCACGCTCGCCGGGCCGGCCCGCTATTATTAAACTCTCACGCCGGCCAAGAGGCCCTTTTCCCGGGCACGCACGCTCGATGAGCCGGCCCGCTATTATTAAACTCTCACGCGGCCAAGAGGCCCTTTTCCCGGGCACGCACGCTCGCCGAGCCGGCCCGCTATTATTAAACTCTCAGGCCCGCTATTATTAAACTCTCACGCCGGCCAAGAGGCCCTTTTCCCGGGCACGCACGCTCGATGAGCCGGCCCGCTATTATTAAACTCTCACGCCTGCAAGGAGGCCTTTTTCCCGGGCACGCACGCTCGCTGAGCCGGCCCGCTATTATTAAACTCTCACGCCGGCCAAGAGGCCCTTTTCCCGGGCACGCACGCTCGCCGAGCCGGCCCGCTATTATTAAACTCTCACGCCGGCCAAGAGGCCTTTTTCCGGGCACGCACGCTCGCCGAGCCGGCCCGCTATTATTAAACTCTCACGCCGGCCAGGAGGCATTTTTCCCGGGCACGCACGCTCGCCGTGCAGGCCCGCCATTTGCCTACCACACCGCCGTCTGGCGGACACCAAGCGGTACCGCCGACCCCTCCCGTTGAAAATGAATGGGGGATTTTTTTTCAATCCCCCAAGCCGGCCAAGAGGCCTTTTTCCCGGGCACGCACGCTCGATGAGCCGGCCCGCTATTATTAAACTCTTACGCCTGCAAGGAGGCCTTTTTCCCGGGCACGCACGCTCGCCGAGCCGGCCCGCTATTATTAAACTCTCACGCCTGCAAGGAGGCCTTTTTCCGGGCACGCACGCTCGATGAGCCGGCCCGCTATTATTAAACTCTCACGCCGGCCAGGAGGCATTTTTCCCGGGCACGCACGCTCGCCGTGCAGGCCCGCCATTTGCCTACCACACCGCCGTCTGGCGGACACCACGCGGTACCGCCGACCCCTCCCGTTGAAAATGAATGGGGATTTTTTTTTACAATCCCCCAAGCCGGCCAAGAGGCCTTTTTCCCGGGCACGCACGCTCGATGAGCCGGCCCGCTATTATTAAACTCTCACGCCGGCCAAGAGGCCTTTTCCCGGGCACGCACGCTCGATGAGCCGGCCCGCTATTATTAAACTCTCACGCCTGCAAGGAGGCCTTTTTCCCGGGCACGCACGCTCGCTGAGCCGGCCCGCTATTATTAAACTCTCACGCCGGCCAAGAGGCCCTTTTCCCGGGCACGCACGCTCGCCGAGCCGGCCCGCTATTATTAAACTCTCACGCCGGCCAAGAGGCCTTTTTCCCGGGCACGCACGCTCGCCGAGCCGGCCCGCTATTATTAAACTCTCACGCCGGCCAGGAGGCATTTTTCCCGGGCACGCACGCTCGCCGTGCAGGCCCGCCATTTGCCTACCACACCGCCGTCTGGCGGACACCAAGCCGGTACCGCCGACCCCTCCCGTTGAAAATGAATGGGGGATTTTTTTTCAATCCCCAAGCCGGCCAAGAGGCCTTTTCCCGGGCACGCACGCTCGATGAGCCGGCCCGCTATTATTAAACTCTTACGCCTGCAAGGAGGCCTTTTTCCCGGGCACGCACGCTCGCGGGGCCGGCCCGCTATTATTAAACTCTCACGCCGGCCAAGAGGCCCTTTTCCCGGGCACGCACGCTCGATGAGCCGGCCCGCTATTATTAAACACTCACGCCTGCAAGGAGGCCTTTTTCCCGGGCACGCACGCTCGCCGGGCCGGCCCGCTATTATTAAACTCTCACGCCGGCCAAGAGGCCTTTTTCCCGGGCACGCACGCTCGATGAGCCGGCCCGCTATTATTAAACTCTTACGCCTGCAAGGAGGCCTTTTTCCCGGGCACGCACGCTCGCCGAGCCGGCCCGCTATTATTAAACTCTCACGCCTGCAAGGAGGCCTTTTTCCCGGCACGCACGCTCGCAGAGCCGGCCCGCTATTATTAAACTCTCACGCCGGCCAGGAGGCCTTTTTCCCGGGCACGCACGCTCGCCGTGCAGGCCCGCCATTTGCCTACCACACCGCCGTCTGGCGGACACCAAGCGGTACCGCCGACCCCTCCCGTTGAAAATGAATGGGGGATTTTTTTTTCAATCCCCCAAGCCGGCCAAGAGGCCTTTTTCCCGGGCACGCACGCTCGATGAGCCGGCCCGCTATTATTAAACTCTCACGCCGGCCAAGAGGCCCTTTTCCCGGGCACGCACGCTCGATGAGCCGGCCCGCTATTATTAAACGCTCACGCCTGCAAGGAGGCCTTTTTCCCGGGCACGCACGCTCGCCGGGCCGGCCCGCTATTATTAAACTCTCACGCCGGCCAAGAGGCCTTTTTCCCGGGCACGCACGCTCTCCGGGCCGGCCCGCTATTATTAAACTCTCACGCCTGCAAGGAGGCCTTTTTCCCGGGCACGCACGCTCGCCGTGCAGGCCCGCCATTTGCCTACCACACCGCCGTCTGGCGGACACCAAGCGGTACCGCCGACCCCTCCCGTTGAAAATGAATGGGGGATTTTTTTTCAATCCCCCAAGCCGGCCAAGAGGCCTTTTTCCCGGGCACGCACGCTCGCCGGGCCGGCCCGCTATTATTAAACGCTCAGGCCGGCCAAGAGGCCCTTTTCCCGGGCACGCACGCTCGCAGAGCCGGTCCGCTATTATTAAACGCTCACGCCTGCAAGGAGGCCTTTTTCCCGGGCACGCACGCTCGCCGGGCCGGCCCGCTATTATTAAACTCTCACCCCTGCAAGGAGGCCTTTTTCCCGGGCACGCACGCTCGCGGGGCCGGCCCGCTATTATTAAACTCTCACGCCGGCCAAGAGGCCCTTTTCCCGGGCACGCACGCTCGCCGAGCCGGCCCGCTATTATTAAACTCTCACGCCTGCAAGGAGGCCCTTTTCCCGGGCACGCACGCTCGATGAGCCGGCCCGCTATTATTAAACTCTCACGCCTGCAAGGAGGCCTTTTTCCCGGGCACGCACGCTCGCGGGGCCGGCCCGCTATTATTAAACGCTCAGGCCGGCCAAGAGGCCCTTTTCCCGGGCACGCACGCTCGATGAGCCGGCCCGCTATTATTAAACGCTCAGGCCGGCCAAGAGGCCCTTTTCCCGGGCACGCACGCTCGCAGAGCCGGCCCGCTATTATTAAACTCTCACGCCTGCAAGGAGGCCCTTTTCCCGGGCACGCACGCTCGATGAGCCGGCCCGCTATTATTAAACTCTCACGCCTGCAAGGAGGCCTTTTTCCCGGGCACGCACGCTCGCCGGGCCGGCCCGCTATTATTAAACTCTCACGCCGGCCAAGAGGCCTTTTTCCCGTGCACGCACGCTCGCCGAGCCGGCCCGCTATTATTAAACTCTCACGCCTGCAAGGAGGCCTTTTTCCCGGGCACGCACGCTCGCCGGGCCGGCCCGCTATTATTAAACTCTCACGCCTGCAAGGAGGCCTTTTTCCCGGGCACGCACGCTCGCCGGGCCGGCCCGCTATTATTAAACGCTCACGCCTGCAAGGAGGCCTTTTTCCCGGGCACGCACGCTCGCCGGGCCGGCCCGCTATTATTAAACTCTCACGCCGGCCAAGAGGCCCTTTTCCCGGGCACGCACGCTCGATGAGCCGGCCCGCTATTATTAAACTCTCACGCCGG
>NW_028233820.1:0-7500 GCF_054856545.1 Hippocampus guttulatus | reverse complement strand
AAAAGACTCGAATGGTCTCGCCGTCTCGCAGTGAGACATAGGGGGGGGTCGACCCGCAAGCCGAAGGAGCCTGAACCTCCAAGCGCCGGCGCGGGGGCCGGGGCCGGTGGGGGCCCTCCGAAGGCGGGTCTTAAGTTGCATATCGGTCAGTTTGTGTATGGGTGCGATGTGGAGGGGGACATATTCGAAAGTGCGGAGCTCCGCCGTCAGAGGCCGGGTTTTCGCCCGGGGTATCCGCCCCGGGCGCCTCTCGGGCGGCCTTCCCAACTGCCGTCGACCGCCCGGAGGGGGAAACAGAAAATATTCGAAAGTGCGGAGCTCCGCCGTCAGAGGCCGGGTTTTCGCACGGGGTATCCGCCCCGGGCGCCTCTCGGGCGGCCTTCCCAACTGCCGTCGACCGCCCGGAGGGGGAAACAGAAAATATTCGAAAGTGCGGAGCTCCGCCGTCAGAGGCCGGGTTTTCGCACGGGGTATCCGCCCCGGGCGCCTCTCGGGCGGCCTTCCCAACTGCCGTCGACCGCCCGGAGGGGGAAACAGAAAATGTTCGAAAGTGCGGAGCTCCGCCGTCAGAGGCCGGGTTTTCGCACGGGGTATCCGCCCCGGGCGCCTCTCGGGCGGCCTTCCCAACTGCCGTCGACCGCCCGGAGGGGGAAACAGAAAATATTCGAAAGTGCGGAGCTCCGCCGTCAGAGGCCGGGTTTTCGCACGGGGTATCCGCCCCGGGCGCCTCTCGGGCGGCCTTCCCAACTGCCGTCGACCGCCCGGAGGGGGAAACAGAAAATGTTCGAAAGTGCGGAGCTCCGCCGTCAGAGGCCGGGTTTTCGCACGGGGTATCCGCCCCGGGCGCCTCTCGGGCGGCCTTCCCAACTGCCGTCGACCGCCCGGAGGGGGAAACAGAAAATGTTCGAAAGTGCGGAGCTCCGCCGTCAGAGGCCGGGTTTTCGCACGGGGTATCCGCCCCGGGCGCCTCTCGGGCGGCCTTCCCAACTGCCGTCGACCGCCCGGAGGGGGAAACAGAAAATATTCGAAAGTGCGGAGCTCCGCCGTCAGAGGCCGGGTTTTCGCACGGGGTATCCGCCCCGGGCGCCTCTCGGGCGGCCTTCCCAACTGCCGTCGACCGCCTGGAGGGGGAAATAGAAAATATTCGATAGTGCGGAGCTCCGCCGTCAGAGGCCGTTCCAGTGCTTTTGGGTGGCTGGAAACACCCTCACGATGGTCTGATTATACTCTTAGGGGCCTCCCCTGTGTCGCCCTGGAGGTCACCCATTCAAAACATGCTCACCTATATACGTTTCGGAAAGTATTTTGGTGAACGCTCACTTTCTAAGCCTTTTAGCCTTCTTGACCCCCTAACTCCCCATATCTGGTTTACCTACTACAGCGCCCCTAACGACCAAAATCGGTACTGCATACCCCTGGTACCCCCGCCATTGAAAATGAATGGGGGAATTTTTTTAATTTCTCAATCCGGCCAGGAGGCCTCTTTTTCGGCCACGCTCGGCCGGCGAGCCGGTCCGCTCTTTACCCCTGGTACCCCCAGCCCTACCCCTGGTACCTCCCCCATTGAAAATGAATGGCGACCCCTGGTACCCCCAGCAACACCCCTGGTACCCTCAGCCTTACCCCTGGTACCCTCAGCTCAACCCCTGGTACCCCCAGCCTAACCCCTGGTACCCTCAGCGGCACCCCTGGTACCCTCAGCAACACCCCTGGTACCCCCAGCCAGCTTCGCCCCTGGTACCCTCAGCCTTACCCCTGGTACCCTCAGCCCAACCCCTGGTACCCTCAGCCCAACCCCTGGTACCCCCAGCCAGCTTCGCCCCTGGTACCCTCAGCCTTACCCCTGGTACCCCCAGCCTTACCCCTGGTACCTCCAGCCTAACCCCTGGTACCTCCAGCCTTACCCCTGGTACCTCCAGCCTTACCCCTGGTACCTCCAGCCTTACCCCTGGTACCTCCAGCCGTACCCCTGGTACCCTCAGCCTTACCCCTGGTACCCTCAGCCTTACCCCTGGTACCCTCAGCCTTACCCCTGGTACCCTCAGCCGCACCCCTGGTACCCTCAGCGGCACCCCTGGTACCCTCAGCCTTACCCCTGGTACCCTCAGCCGCACCCCTGGTACCCTCAGCGGCACCCCTGGTACCCTCAGCGGCACCCCTGGTACCCTCAGCCGTACCCCTGGTACCCTCAGCCGAACCCCTGGTACCCTCAGCGGCACCCCTGGTACCCTCAGCGGCACCCCTGGTACCCTCAGCGGCACCCCTGGTACCCTCAGCGGCACCCCTGGTACCCTCAGCCGTACCCCTGGTACCCTCAGCGGCACCCCTGGTACCCTCAGCGGCACCCCTGGTACCCTCAGCTGCACCCCTGGTACCCTCAGCGGCACCCCTGGTACCCTCAGCGGCACCCCTGGTACCTCCGCCATTGAAAATGAATGGGCGGCCTTCCCACCTGCCGTCAGCCGCCCGGAGGGGGAAATAGAAAATATTCGAAAGTGCGGAGCTCCGCCGTCAGAGGCCGGCTTTTCGCCCGGGGTATCCGCCCCGGGGCGCCTCTCGGGCGACCTTCCCAACTGCCGTCGGCCGCCCGGAGGGGGAAATAGAAAATATTCGAAAGTGCGGAGCTCCGCCGTCAGAGGCCGGCTTTTCGCCCGAGGTATCCGCCCCGGGGCGCCTCTCGGGCGGCCTTCCCAACTGCCGTCGGCCGCCCGGAGGGGGAAATAGAAAATATTCGAAAGTGCGGAGCTCCGCCGTCAGAGGCCGGCTTTTCGCCCGAGGTATCCGCCCCGGGCGCCTCTCGGGCGGCCTTCCCAACTGCCGTCGGCCGCCCGGAGGGGGAAATAGAAAATATTCGAAAGTGCGGAGCTCCGCCGTCAGAGGCCGGCTTTTCGCCCGAGGTATCCGCCCCGGGCGCCTCTCGGGCGGCCTTCCCAACTGCCGTCGGCCGCCCGGAGGGGGAAATAGAAAATATTCGAAAGTGCGGAGCTCCGCCGTCAGAGGCCGGCTTTTCGCCCGAGGTATCCGCCCCGGGCGCCTCTCGGGCGGCCTTCCCAACTGCCGTCGGCCGCCCGGAGGGGGAAATAGAAAATATTCGAAAGTGCGGAGCTCCGCCGTCAGAGGCCGGCTTTTCGCCCGAGGTATCCGCCCCGGGCGCCTCTCGGGCGGCCTTCCCAACTGCCGTCGGCCGCCCGGAGGGGGAGATAGAAAATATTCGAAAGTGCGGAGCTCCGCCGTCAGAGGCCGGCTTTTCGCCCGAGGTATCCGCCCCGGGCGCCTCTCGGGCGGCCTTCCCAACTGCCGTCGACCGCCCGGAGGGGGAAATAGAAAATATTCGAAAGTGCGGAGCTCCGCCGTCAGAGGCCGGCTTTTCGCCCGAGGTATCCGCCCCGGGCGCCTCTCGGGCGGCCTTCCCAACTGCCGTCGACCGCCCGGAGGGGGAAATAGAAAATATTCGAAAGTGCGGAGCTCCGCCGTCAGAGGCCGGCTTTTCGCCCGAGGTATCCGCCCCGGGCGCCTCTCGGGCGGCCTTCCCAACTGCCGTCGGCCGCCCGGAGGGGGAAATAGAAAATATTCGAAAGTGCGGAGCTCCGCCGTCAGAGGCCGGCTTTTCGCCCGAGGTATCCGCCCCGGGCGCCTCTCGGGCGGCCTTCCCAACTGCCGTCGACCGCCCGGAGGGGGAAATAGAAAATATTCGAAAGTGCGGAGCTCCGCCGTCAGAGGCCGGCTTTTCGCCCGAGGTATCCGCCCCGGGCGCCTCTCGGGCGGCCTTCCCAACTGCCGTCGACCGCCCGGAGGGGGAGATAGAAAATATTCGAAAGTGCGGAGCTCCGCCGTCAGAGGCCGGCTCCACGCTTCATTCATCCGACCGAGACGCCTCTCCGCCGGCCACACTCGGCTGCGGGGCCGGCCCGCTCTCCGCCATTGAAAATGAATGGGGGGCATTTTCTCATGCTTTCAATCCGCCTAAGAGGCATCTTTCCCGGCCAACTTTGTGCCCCTGGTACCTCCAGCATCGAGAAAGCATGGTGACTCGTCCGACACATGCCCCCCTATATACGTTTCGGAAAGTATTTTGGTGAACGGTCACTTTCTAAGCCTTTCGCCTTCTTGACCCCCTAACTCCGCATATCTGGTTTACCTACTACAGCGCCCCTAACGACCAAAATCGGTACTGCTACCCCTGGTACCCCCGCCATTGAAAATGAATGGGGGAATTTTTTTAATCCCCCAGGCCGGCCAGGAGGCCCCTTTCCCGGCCAAACTCGCACGCTGGGCCGGCCCGCTCTTTACCCCTGGTACCCCCGCCATTGAAAATGAATGGGGGAATTTTTTTCAATCTCCCAGGCCGGCCAGGAGGGCTCTTTCCCGGCCACACTCGCACGCCGGGCCGGCCCGCTCTTTACCCCTGGTACCCCCAGCTCTACCCCTGGTACCCCCGCCATTGAAAATGAATGGGGGAATTTTTTCAATCTCCCAATCCGACCAAGAGGCCTCTTTTCCGGCCAAACTCGCACGCCGGGCCGGCCCGCTCTTTACCCCTGGTACCCCCAGCTCTACCCCTGGTACCCCCCGCCATTGAAAATGAATGGGGGAATTTTTTCAATCTCCCAATCCGACCAAGAGGCCTCTTTTCCGGCCAAACTCGCACGCCGGGCCGGCCCGCTCTTTACCCCTGGTACCCCCAGCTCTACCCCTGGTACCCCCGCCATTGAAAATGAATGGGGGAATTTTTTCAATCTCCCAATCCGACCAAGAGGCCTCTTTTCCGGCCAAACTCGCACGCCGGGCCGGCCCGCTCTTTACCCCTGGTACCCCCAGCTCTACCCCTGGTACCCCCGCCATTGAAAATGAATGGGGGAATTTTTCTCCCACGCCGGCCAAGAGGCCTTTTTCCCGGGCACGCACGCTCGCCGGGCCGGCCCGCTATTATTAAACTCTCACCCCTGCAAGGAGGGCCTTTTTCCCGGGCACGCACGCTCGCGGGGCCGGCCCGCTATTATTAAACTCTCACGCCGGCCAAGAGGCCTTTTTCCCGGGCACGCACGCTCGCCGGGCCGGCCCGCTATTATTGAACTCTCACGCCTGCAAGGAGGCCTTTTTCCCGGGCACGCACGCTCGCGGAGCCGGCCCGCTATTATTAAACTCTCACGCCTGCAAGGAGGCCTTTTTCCCGGGCACGCACGCTCGCCGGGCCGGCCCGCTATTATTAAACTCTCACGCCTGCAAGGAGGCCTTTTTCCCGGGCACGCACGCTCGCCGGGCCGGCCCGCTATTATTAAACTCTCACGCCTGCAAGGAGGCCTTTTTCCCGGGCACGCACGCTCGCCGGGCCGGCCCGCTATTATTAAACTCTCACGCCTGCAAGGAGGCCTTTTTCCCGGGCACGCACGCTCGCCGGGCCGGCCCGCTATTATTAAACTCTCACGCCGGCCAAGAGGCCCTTTTCCCGGGCACGCACGCTCGATGAGCCGGCCCGCTATTATTAAACTCTCACGCCGGCCAAGAGGCCTTTTCCCGGGCACGCACGCTCGATGAGCCGGCCCGCTATTATTAAACTCTCACGCCGGCCAAGAGGCCTTTTTCCCGGCCACGCACGCTCGCGGAGCCGGCCCGCTATTATTAAACTCTCACGCCTGCAAGGAGGCCTTTTTCCCGGGCACGCACGCTCGCCGGGCCGGCCCGCTATTATTAAACTCTCACGCCTGCAAGGAGGCCTTTTTCCCGGGCACGCACGCTCGCCGGGCCGGCCCGCTATTATTAAACTCTCACGCCTGCAAGGAGGCCTTTTTCCCGGGCACGCACGCTCGCCGGGCCGGCCCGCTATTATTAAACTCTCACGCCTGCAAGGAGGCCTTTTTCCCGGGCACGCACGCTCGCCGGGCCGGCCCGCTATTATTAAACTCTCACGCCTGCAAGGAGGCCTTTTTCCCGGGCACGCACGCTCGCCGGGCCGGCCCGCTATTATTAAACTCTCACGCCGGCCAAGAGGCCCTTTTCCCGGGCACGCACGCTCGATGAGCCGGCCCGCTATTATTAAACTCTCACGCCGGCCAAGAGGCCCTTTTCCCGGGCACGCACGCTCGCCGAGCCGGCCCGCTATTATTAAACTCTCAGGCCCGCTATTATTAAACTCTCACGCCGGCCAAGAGGCCCTTTTCCCGGGCACGCACGCTCGATGAGCCGGCCCGCTATTATTAAACTCTCACGCCTGCAAGGAGGCCTTTTTCCCGGGCACGCACGCTCGCTGAGCCGGCCCGCTATTATTAAACTCTCACGCCGGCCAAGAGGCCCTTTTCCCGGGCACCGCCACCGCTCGCCGAGCCGGCCCGCTATTATTAAACTCTCACGCCGGCCAAGAGGCCTTTTTCCCGGGCACGCACGCTCGCCGAGCCGGCCCGCTATTATTAAACTCTCACGCCGGCCAGGAGGCATTTTTCCCGGGCACGCACGCTCGCCGTGCAGGCCCGCCATTTGCCTACCACACCGCCGTCTGGCGGACACCAAGCGGTACCGCCGACCCCTCCCGTTGAAAATGAATGGGGGATTTTTTTTCAATCCCCCAAGCCGGCCAAGAGGCCTTTTTCCCGGGCACGCACGCTCGATGAGCCGGCCCGCTATTATTAAACTCTTACGCCTGCAAGGAGGCCTTTTTCCCGGGCACGCACGCTCGCCGAGCCGGCCCGCTATTATTAAACTCTCACGCCTGCAAGGAGGCCTTTTTCCCGGGCACGCACGCTCGATGAGCCGGCCCGCTATTATTAAACTCTCACGCCGGCCAGGAGGCATTTTTCCCGGCACGCACGCTCGCCGTGCAGGCCCGCCATTTGCCTACCACACCGCCGTCTGGCGGACACCACGCGGTACCGCCGACCCCTCCCGTTGAAAATGAATGGGGGATTTTTTTTTACAATCCCCAAGCCGGCCAAGAGGCCTTTTTCCCGGGCACGCACGCTCGATGAGCCGGCCCGCTATTATTAAACTCTCACGCCGGCCAAGAGGCCCTTTTCCCGGGCACGCACGCTCGATGAGCCGGCCCGCTATTATTAAACTCTCACGCCTGCAAGGAGGCCTTTTTCCCGGGCACGCACGCTCGCTGAGCCGGCCCGCTATTATTAAACTCTCACGCCGGCCAAGAGGCCCTTTTCCCGGGCACGCACGCTCGCCGAGCCGGCCCGCTATTATTAAACTCTCACGCCGGCCAAGAGGCCTTTTTCCCGGGCACGCACGCTCGCCGAGCCGGCCCGCTATTATTAAACTCTCACGCCGGCCAGGAGGCATTTTTCCCGGGCACGCACGCTCGCCGTGCAGGCCCGCCATTTGCCTACCACACCGCCGTCTGGCGGACACCAAGCGGTACCGCCGACCCCTCCCGTTGAAATGAATGGGGGATTTTTTTTCAATCCCCCAAGCCGGCCAAGAGGCCTTTTTCCCGGGCACGCACGCTCGATGAGCCGGCCCGCTATTATTAAACTCTTACGCCTGCAAGGAGGCCTTTTTCCC
>NW_028233819.1:12500-20000 GCF_054856545.1 Hippocampus guttulatus | reverse complement strand
TAGGGGCCTCCCCTGTGTCGCCCTGGAGGTCACCCATTCAAAACATGCTCACCTATATACGTTTCGGAAAGTATTTTGGTGAACGCTCACTTTCTAAGCCTTTTAGCCTTCTTGACCCCCTAACTCCCCATATCTGGTTTACCTACTACAGCGCCCCTAACGACCAAAATCGGTACTGCATACCCCTGGTACCCCCGCCATTGAAAATGAATGGGGGAATTTTTTTAATTTCTCAATCCGGCCAGGAGGCCTCTTTTTCGGCCACGCTCGGCCGGCGAGCCGGTCCGCTCTTTACCCCTGGTACCCCCAGCCCTACCCCTGGTACCTCCCCCATTGAAAATGAATGGCGACCCCTGGTACCCCCAGCAACACCCCTGGTACCCTCAGCCTTACCCCTGGTACCCTCAGCTCAACCCCTGGTACCCCCAGCCTAACCCCTGGTACCCTCAGCGGCACCCCTGGTACCCTCAGCAACACCCCTGGTACCCCCAGCCAGCTTCGCCCCTGGTACCCTCAGCCTTACCCCTGGTACCCTCAGCCCAACCCCTGGTACCCTCAGCCCAACCCCTGGTACCCCCAGCCAGCTTCGCCCCTGGTACCCTCAGCCTTACCCCTGGTACCCCCAGCCTTACCCCTGGTACCTCCAGCCTAACCCCTGGTACCTCCAGCCTTACCCCTGGTACCTCCAGCCTTACCCCTGGTACCTCCAGCCTTACCCCTGGTACCTCCAGCCGTACCCCTGGTACCCTCAGCCTTACCCCTGGTACCCTCAGCCTTACCCCTGGTACCCTCAGCCTTACCCCTGGTACCCTCAGCCGCACCCCTGGTACCCTCAGCCGCACCCCTGGTACCCTCAGCGCCACCCCTGGTACCCTCAGCGGCACCCCTGGTACCCTCAGCCGTACCCCTGGTACCCTCAGCCGAACCCCTGGTACCCTCAGCGGCACCCCTGGTACCCTCAGCGGCACCCCTGGTACCCTCAGCCGTACCCCTGGTACCCTCAGCGGCACCCCTGGTACCCTCAGCGGCACCCCTGGTACCCTCAGCTGCACCCCTGGTACCCTCAGCGGCACCCCTGGTACCCTCAGCGGCACCCCTGGTACCTCCGCCATTGAAAATGAATGGGCGGCCTTCCCACCTGCCGTCAGCCGCCCGGAGGGGGAAATAGAAAATATTCGAAAGTGCGGAGCTCCGCCGTCAGAGGCCGGCTTTTCGCCCGGGGTATCCGCCCCGGGGCGCCTCTCGGGCGACCTTCCCAACTGCCGTCGGCCGCCCGGAGGGGGAAATAGAAAATATTCGAAAGTGCGGAGCTCCGCCGTCAGAGGCCGGCTTTTCGCCCGAGGTATCCGCCCCGGGGCGCCTCTCGGGCGGCCTTCCCAACTGCCGTCGGCCGCCCGGAGGGGGAAATAGAAAATATTCGAAAGTGCGGAGCTCCGCCGTCAGAGGCCGGGTTTTCGCCCGAGGTATCCGCCCCGGGCGCCTCTCGGGCGGCCTTCCCAACTGCCGTCGGCCGCCCGGAGGGGGAAATAGAAAATATTCGAAAGTGCGGAGCTCCGCCGTCAGAGGCCGGCTTTTCGCCCGAGGTATCCGCCCCGGGCGCCTCTCGGGCGGCCTTCCCAACTGCCGTCGGCCGCCCGGAGGGGGAAATAGAAAATATTCGAAAGTGCGGAGCTCCGCCGTCAGAGGCCGGCTTTTCGCCCGAGGTATCCGCCCCGGGCGCCTCTCGGGCGGCCTTCCCAACTGCCGTCGGCCGCCCGGAGGGGGAAATAGAAAATATTCGAAAGTGCGGAGCTCCGCCGTCAGAGGCCGGCTTTTCGCCCGAGGTATCCGCCCCGGGCGCCTCTCGGGCGGCCTTCCCAACTGCCGTCGGCCGCCCGGAGGGGGAAATAGAAAATATTCGAAAGTGCGGAGCTCCGCCGTCAGAGGCCGGCTTTTCGCCCGAGGTATCCGCCCCGGGCGCCTCTCGGGCGGCCTTCCCAACTGCCGTCGGCCGCCCGGAGGGGGAGATAGAAAATATTCGAAAGTGCGGAGCTCCGCCGTCAGAGGCCGGCTTTTCGCCCGAGGTATCCGCCCCGGGCGCCTCTCGGGCGGCCTTCCCAACTGCCGTCGACCGCCCGGAGGGGGAAATAGAAAATATTCGAAAGTGCGGAGCTCCGCCGTCAGAGGCCGGCTTTTCGCCCGAGGTATCCGCCCCGGGCGCCTCTCGGGCGGCCTTCCCAACTGCCGTCGACCGCCCGGAGGGGGAGATAGAAAATATTCGAAAGTGCGGAGCTCCGCCGTCAGAGGCCGGCTCCACGCTTCATTCATCCGACCGAGACGCCTCTCCGCCGGCCACACTCGGCTGCGGGGCCGGCCCGCTCTCCGCCATTGAAAATGAATGGGGGGCATTTTCTCATGCTTTCAATCCGCCTAAGAGGCATCTTTCCCGGCCAACTTTGTGCCCCTGGTACCTCCAGCATCGAGAAAGCATGGTGACTCGTCCGACACATGCCCCCCTATATACGTTTCGGAAAGTATTTTGGTGAACGGTCACTTTCTAAGCCTTTCGCCTTCTTGACCCCCTAACTCCGCATATCTGGTTTACCTACTACAGCGCCCCTAACGACCAAAATCGGTACTGCTACCCCTGGTACCCCCGCCATTGAAAATGAATGGGGGAATTTTTTTAATCCCCCAGGCCGGCCAGGAGGCCCCTTTCCCGGCCAAACTCGCACGCTGGGCCGGCCCGCTCTTTACCCCTGGTACCCCCGCCATTGAAAATGAATGGGGGAATTTTTTTCAATCTCCCAGGCCGGCCAGGAGGGCTCTTTCCCGGCCACACTCGCACGCCGGGCCGGCCCGCTCTTTACCCCTGGTACCCCCAGCTCTACCCCTGGTACCCCCGCCATTGAAAATGAATGGGGGAATTTTTTCAATCTCCCAATCCGACCAAGAGGCCTCTTTTCCGGCCAAACTCGCACGCCGGGCCGGCCCGCTCTTTACCCCTGGTACCCCCAGCTCTACCCCTGGTACCCCCGCCATTGAAAATGAATGGGGGAATTTTTTCAATCTCCCAATCCGACCAAGAGGCCTCTTTTCCGGCCAAACTCGCACGCCGGGCCGGCCCGCTCTTTACCCCTGGTACCCCCAGCTCTACCCCTGGTACCCCCGCCATTGAAAATGAATGGGGGAATTTTTTCAATCTCCCACGCCGGCCAAGAGGCCTTTTTCCCGGGCACGCACGCTCGCCGGGCCGGCCCGCTATTATTAAACTCTCACCCCTGCAAGGAGGCCTTTTTCCCGGGCACGCACGCTCGCGGGGCCGGCCCGCTATTATTAAACTCTCACGCCGGCCAAGAGGCCTTTTTCCCGGGCACGCACGCTCGCCGGGCCGGCCCGCTATTATTAAACTCTCACGCCTGCAAGGAGGCCTTTTTCCCGGGCACGCACGCTCGCCGGGCCGGCCCGCTATTATTGAACTCTCACGCCTGCAAGGAGGCCTTTTTCCCGGGCACGCACGCTCGCGGAGCCGGCCCGCTATTATTAAACTCTCACGCCTGCAAGGAGGCCTTTTTCCCGGGCACGCACGCTCGCCGGGCCGGCCCGCTATTATTAAACTCTCACGCCTGCAAGGAGGCCTTTTTCCCGGGCACGCACGCTCGCCGGGCCGGCCCGCTATTATTAAACTCTCACGCCTGCAAGGAGGCCTTTTTCCCGGGCACGCACGCTCGCCGGGCCGGCCCGCTATTATTAAACTCTCACGCCGGCCAAGAGGCCCTTTTCCCGGGCACGCACGCTCGATGAGCCGGCCCGCTATTATTAAACTCTCACGCCGGCCAAGAGGCCCTTTTCCCGGGCACGCACGCTCGCCGAGCCGGCCCGCTATTATTAAACTCTCACGCCGGCCAAGAGGCCTTTTTCCCGGCCACGCACGCTCGCGGAGCCGGCCCGCTATTATTAAACTCTCACGCCTGCAAGGAGGCCTTTTTCCCGGGCACGCACGCTCGCCGGGCCGGCCCGCTATTATTAAACTCTCACGCCTGCAAGGAGGCCTTTTTCCCGGGCACGCACGCTCGCCGGGCCGGCCCGCTATTATTAAACTCTCACGCCTGCAAGGAGGCCTTTTTCCCGGGCACGCACGCTCGCCGGGCCGGCCCGCTATTATTAAACTCTCACGCCGGCCAAGAGGCCCTTTTCCCGGGCACGCACGCTCGATGAGCCGGCCCGCTATTATTAAACTCTCACGCCGGCCAAGAGGCCCTTTTCCCGGGCACGCACGCTCGATGAGCCGGCCCGCTATTATTAAACTCTCACGCCGGCCAAGAGGCCTTTTTCCCGGCCACGCACGCTCGCGGAGCCGGCCCGCTATTATTAAACTCTCACGCCTGCAAGGAGGCCTTTTTCCCGGGCACGCACGCTCGCCGGGCCGGCCCGCTATTATTAAACTCTCACGCCGGCCAAGAGGCCCTTTTCCCGGGCACGCACGCTCGATGAGCCGGCCCGCTATTATTAAACTCTCACGCCGGCCAAGAGGCCCTTTTCCCGGGCACGCACGCTCGCCGAGCCGGCCCGCTATTATTAAACTCTCACGCCGGCCAAGAGGCCTTTTTCCCGGCCACGCACGCTCGCGGAGCCGGCCCGCTATTATTAAACTCTCACGCCTGCAAGGAGGCCTTTTTCCCGGGCACGCACGCTCGCCGGGCCGGCCCGCTATTATTAAACTCTCACGCCTGCAAGGAGGCCTTTTTCCCGGGCACGCACGCTCGCCGGGCCGGCCCGCTATTATTAAACTCTCACGCCGGCCAAGAGGCCCTTTTCCCGGGCACGCACGCTCGATGAGCCGGCCCGCTATTATTAAACTCTCACGCCGGCCAAGAGGCCCTTTTCCCGGGCACGCACGCTCGCCGAGCCGGCCCGCTATTATTAAACTCTCAGGCCCGCTATTATTAAACTCTCACGCCGGCCAAGAGGCCCTTTTCCCGGGCACGCACGCTCGATGAGCCGGCCCGCTATTATTAAACTCTCACGCCTGCAAGGAGGCCTTTTTCCCGGGCACGCACGCTCGCTGAGCCGGCCCGCTATTATTAAACTCTCACGCCGGCCAAGAGGCCCTTTTCCCGGGCACGCACGCTCGCCGAGCCGGCCCGCTATTATTAAACTCTCACGCCGGCCAAGAGGCCTTTTTCCCGGGCACGCACGCTCGCCGAGCCGGCCCGCTATTATTAAACTCTCACGCCGGCCAGGAGGCATTTTTCCCGGGCACGCACGCTCGCCGTGCAGGCCCGCCATTTGCCTACCACACCGCCGTCTGGCGGACACCAAGCGGTACCGCCGACCCCTCCCGTTGAAAATGAATGGGGGATTTTTTTTCAATCCCCCAAGCCGGCCAAGAGGCCTTTTTCCCGGGCACGCACGCTCGATGAGCCGGCCCGCTATTATTAAACTCTTACGCCTGCAAGGAGGCCTTTTTCCCGGGCACGCACGCTCGCCGAGCCGGCCCGCTATTATTAAACTCTCACGCCGGCCAAGAGGCCCTTTTCCCGGGCACGCACGCTCGATGAGCCGGCCCGCTATTATTAAACACTCACGCCTGCAAGGAGGCCTTTTTCCCGGGCACGCACGCTCGCCGGGCCGGCCCGCTATTATTAAACTCTCACGCCGGCCAAGAGGCCTTTTTCCCGGGCACGCACGCTCGATGAGCCGGCCCGCTATTATTAAACTCTTACGCCTGCAAGGAGGCCTTTTTCCCGGGCACGCACGCTCGCCGAGCCGGCCCGCTATTATTAAACTCTCACGCCTGCAAGGAGGCCTTTTTCCCGGGCACGCACGCTCGCAGAGCCGGCCCGCTATTATTAAACTCTCACGCCGGCCAGGAGGCCTTTTTCCCGGGCACGCACGCTCGCCGTGCAGGCCCGCCATTTGCCTACCACACCGCCGTCTGGCGGACACCAAGCGGTACCGCCGACCCCTCCCGTTGAAAATGAATGGGGGATTTTTTTTTCAATCCCCCAAGCCGGCCAAGAGGCCTTTTTCCCGGGCACGCACGCTCGATGAGCCGGCCCGCTATTATTAAACTCTTACGCCTGCAAGGAGGCCTTTTTCCCGGGCACGCACGCTCGCCGAGCCGGCCCGCTATTATTAAACTCTCACGCCTGCAAGGAGGCCTTTTTCCCGGGCACGCACGCTCGCAGAGCCGGCCCGCTATTATTAAACTCTCACGCCGGCCAGGAGGCCTTTTTCCCGGGCACGCACGCTCGCCGTGCAGGCCCGCCATTTGCCTACCACACCGCCGTCTGGCGGACACCAAGCGGTACCGCCGACCCCTCCCGTTGAAAATGAATGGGGGATTTTTTTTTCAATCCCCCAAGCCGGCCAAGAGGCCTTTTTCCCGGGCACGCACGCTCGATGAGCCGGCCCGCTATTATTAAACTCTCACGCCGGCCAAGAGGCCCTTTTCCCGGGCACGCACGCTCGATGAGCCGGCCCGCTATTATTAAACGCTCACGCCTGCAAGGAGGCCTTTTTCCCGGGCACGCACGCTCGCCGGGCCGGCCCGCTATTATTAAACTCTCACGCCGGCCAAGAGGCCTTTTTCCCGGGCACGCACGCTCTCCGGGCCGGCCCGCTATTATTAAACTCTCACGCCTGCAAGGAGGCCTTTTTCCCGGGCACGCACGCTCGCCGTGCAGGCCCGCCATTTGCCTACCACACCGCCGTCTGGCGGACACCAAGCGGTACCGCCGACCCCTCCCGTTGAAAATGAATGGGGGATTTTTTTTCAATCCCCCAAGCCGGCCAAGAGGCCTTTTTCCCGGGCACGCACGCTCGCCGGGCCGGCCCGCTATTATTAAACGCTCAGGCCGGCCAAGAGGCCCTTTTCCCGGGCACGCACGCTCGCAGAGCCGGTCCGCTATTATTAAACGCTCACGCCTGCAAGGAGGCCTTTTTCCCGGGCACGCACGCTCGCCGGGCCGGCCCGCTATTATTAAACTCTCACCCCTGCAAGGAGGCCTTTTTCCCGGGCACGCACGCTCGCGGGGCCGGCCCGCTATTATTAAACTCTCACGCCGGCCAAGAGGCCCTTTTCCCGGGCACGCACGCTCGCCGAGCCGGCCCGCTATTATTAAACTCTCACGCCTGCAAGGAGGCCCTTTTCCCGGGCACGCACGCTCGATGAGCCGGCCCGCTATTATTAAACTCTCACGCCTGCAAGGAGGCCTTTTTCCCGGGCACGCACGCTCGCGGGGCCGGCCCGCTATTATTAAACGCTCAGGCCGGCCAAGAGGCCCTTTTCCCGGGCACGCACGCTCGATGAGCCGGCCCGCTATTATTAAACGCTCAGGCCGGCCAAGAGGCCCTTTTCCCGGGCACGCACGCTCGCAGAGCCGGCCCGCTATTATTAAACTCTCACGCCTGCAAGGAGGCCCTTTTCCCGGGCACGCACGCTCGATGAGCCGGCCCGCTATTATTAAACTCTCACGCCTGCAAGGAGGCCTTTTTCCCGGGCACGCACGCTCGCCG
>NW_028233818.1:0-25502 GCF_054856545.1 Hippocampus guttulatus | reverse complement strand
ATCCTTCAGAAGTTTCGAATGAGCCTTTGGAGTTAAACCAAAGGGGCAAAAATTAGCAGTTTATGTTGTCTTTCGACCTCCTTCGGTGGATAAAAGGATTTTAACCTTTATTTTAGAATCACAATCTAATGTTCTTTTTAAACTATATCTACAGAAAGTTCAACCTCATAACAACCCAGGCTTCATGATTAGGAGGATAAGTGGTATGAGGTGAAGTGTTATGATTAAGTGTTCTCGGAGTGTGAAGGTTCTATGTGAAGCAGGTGATTAGTTAATGGTCCTCGTTGGGTTGTAAGAAATAGATATAATGAATATGCTGCAGTAATAAGTGTACCAAGGCCTGTGAGAATTAAGGTTCAAGGCGATCAATAAAAAGAGATGAAATGATTATTAACTCCCCTATTAGATTAGGTAGAGGAGGTAAAGCTATGTTTGCCAGGCTGGCAGCGAATCATCAGGTAGCCATTAAGGGTAATACCATTTGTAGGCCTCGGGCTAATATTATTGTTCGGCTATGGGTTCGCTCATAGTTTGTGTTTGCTAAACAAAATAGTGCTGATGAGGTAAGTCCATGTGCAATTATAAGTACAAAGCGCTCCAGTAAAACCTCAAGGGGTTTGAATAAGGATACCTGTTGTAACCAATCCTATATGACTAACTGAAGAGTAGGCGATTAGGGATTTTAAGTCATTTTGTCGTAGACAGATTAGTCCGGTCATAACGATTCCCCACAGGGCTAAAATTATAAAAGGGTAGCTCAGCTGTTTAGATAGTGGTTCAAGGATGTTTATTAGGCGTATTATACCATACCCCCCTAGTTTTAGCAGTACTGCAGCAAGGATTATGGAGCCCGCAATTGGTGCTTCTACGTGGGCTTTAGGTAACCATAGATGAACTCCGTAAAGGGGTATTTTTACAAGGAAAGCTAGGAGACAGCCTATTCATCATAATTTATCACTCAGGCAAGTGAGGACTAAAGGGTTAGAATACTGAAGGGTTAGTATGGATAAAGAACCTGTCTTGTTTTGAAGTATGAGAAGTGCGACAAGTAGTGGTAGAGATCCTGCTAAGGTGTAGAATAGGAAATAGGTTCCTGCATTCAACCGTTCTGTTTGATTACCTCATCGGGTGATAATTAACAAGGTTGGAATTAATGTGGCCTCAAATATAACATAAAACATAATTAATTCCGTGGCGCTAAATGCTATAATGAGGAAGATTTGTAAGGATGTAAGTAGTGTGATGTATATTCGTTGTCGGTTAACAGGGTTATTGGCTGAGTGGTTCTGGCTAGCAAGGATTATCAGTGGAAGGAGCCAGCATGTGAGAATTAATAAAGGGGTAGATAAAGGGTCAGTAGCTATTAATCCGCTTAAATTTGATCAAGCGGTGTCAGATGATCAAATAAGTCAATTGAGAGTAAATAAAGCAATGGTTAGACTATGCACTAATGTGGATGGTCATAACCATTTTTTAGGAATAAGTCATGTTGTGGGAATAAGCATAATCGTTGGAATAAGGATTTTTAACATTGTAGGATGTTTAAAGCTTGAAGACGATCTGTTCCGTGTGTGCGAGAGGTTGCTACTAGAAGAGCTAACCCAGCACTTGCCTCACATGCTGAAAAAGCAAGTATTAACATAGGGGTTGGGGAGAAATTAATTGAGTTTAATTGTAAAGTTCATAAGGATAGGGCAACATACAATGATAGTATTATTCCTTCTAAACATAAAAGAGCGGAAAGTAAGTGGTTTCGGTGAAAAGTTAATCCTATAAGTCCTAGGATGAATGTTGTTGAGAAAGCAAAGTGTACAGGTGTCATAAAACGATCGTGGATTCTAACCACGTGCTTTTGAGCCGAAATCAAGTGTTTTAATTATACTAATCGTTTATTCAGCTCATTCTAGGCCACCTTGGATCCACTCATAAATTAATCCTAGTGTAAGAAGAATAACAACTGATGATGCTCATATAAATGTGTAAGAGGGGAACTCTAATTGTATACCTCATGGAAGCGGAAGGAGAAGTGCAATCTCTAGATCAAATAAAAGAAATAAAATTGCTACTAGGAAGAATCGTAATGAAAAAGGGAGTCGGGCTGAACCTAGGGGGTCGAAACCACATTCATAGGGTGATAGTTTCTCTACATCTGGGTTTATTTGGGGTAACCAAAATGAGATGAGGGTTAGTAAAATGGAAAGGGAGGTTGATATTAGTAAAATTGTAATTAATAAGTTCATTATCTTTTCTTGGTTTTAACCGAGACCGGGTGATTGGAAGTCACTCATACTTTTTAGTACTAAAAAGATAAGATCCTCATCAATAAATTGAGACATAAAGGAATAATCATACTACGTCGACAAATGTCAGTATCATGCTGCAGCTTCAAATCCGAAGTGGTGTTGGGATGTGAAGTGGTATTGAATTTGTCGAATTAAACAAACTGCTAGGAATGTTGATCCAATGATTACGTGTAATCCGTGGAATCCTGTGGCTACAAAGAATGTTGATCCGTAAACACCATCAGCAATTGTGAAGGGGGCTTCATAATATTCTATCGCTTGAAGAAATGTGAAGTAGAAGCCTAGGAGAATAGTTAAGGTGAGTGAGTGAATAGTTTGTTTTCGTCACCTTCTATAATGCTATGGTGAGCTCAAGTTACTGTGACACCAGAGGCAAGAAGAACCGCTGTATTAAGAAGTGGTACTTCAAAAGGATCTAGGGTGGTTACTCCAGAAGGAGGCCAGCAACCGCCTAATTCTGGGGTTGGAGCTAGACTGGCGTGGTAAAAAGCTCAGAAGAATCCAAGGAAGAAGAATACTTCTGAGGTGATAAATAGGATTATCCCATATCGTAACCCCTTTTGAACTGGCGGGGTGTGATGTCCTTGAAATGTCCCTTCTCGGATAATATCTCGCCATCATTGGATCATTGTTAGAAGTAGTAAAATTAATCCAATTGTTATTAAAACAGTTGAATTAAAATGGAATCAATAGCTAACCCTGAAGTCATTAAAAGGGCTGCAATTGCACCTGTGAGGGGTCAGGGGCTTGGATCTACTATGTGGTATGCATGTGCTTGGTGGGCCATTAAACGTTTTCTTGTAGGTAGAGACTTAGCAAGAGTACAAAGACATAGGCTTGGATTATAGCAACGGCTACTTCTAACAATGTGAGTAAAAGTAGTAAAATTGTTGTTAATAATGCTACTGTAGGTATAAGAGGTATAAGAACAAATGCTGCTGTCGCGATAAGTTGAATAAGTAGGTGTCCTGCAGTTAAATTTGCTGTTAGTCGAACACCTAGGGCGATAGGTCGAATAAATAAGCTGATTGTTTCAATAATAATAAGTACGGGGATTAGTGGTATGGGTGTGCCTTCTGGTAATAGGTGACCTAGGGAGTGTGTGGGTTGGTTTCGTATCCCAATGATGACAGTTGCTAATCATAAAGGTACTGCTAATCCTATATTTAAGGATAATTGGGTTGTAGGGGTAAAGGTGTATGGAAGTAACCCAAGTATATTTAAGGAAATTAGGAAGATTATTAATGACGCGAAAATTAATGCTCATTTATGACCTGTGGTATTTAGAGGAAGAAGAAGTTGTTTTGTAAATAGATTAATAAACCAGTTTTGTAATGTGAGTATACGGTTATTTATCCAACGAGATGAGGGGGTAGGGAATATAATTCAAGGTGTAATAATAGCTAAAGCCATCAATGGGATACCTAAAAACATAGGACTAATAAATTGGTCAAAGAAGCTTAATGTCATTGTCAGTTTCAAGGGTTGTTTTTAATGTTTTAGTGCTTAAAACATTTGGTTCGTTAGGGTATTTATGTGCTATTACTTTAGGTGGAATAATAATGGTAAAGACTAATCATGTAAATAATAAAATTATTAATCAAGGTGAGGGATTTAATTGAGGCATGTCGCTAAGGGTGGTTGGGAGTCACCAATTTTTAGCTTAAAAGGCTAACGCTGAGGTCCAATTTAGCTTCTTAACGAGGCGTCTTCAAGTATAAGTGATGATCAGTTTTCAAATTGTTGTAGTGGTACCGCTTCTACCACAATAGGTATAAAGCTGTGGTTAGCACCACAAATTTCTGAACATTGTCCATAAACACTCCTGGTCGTGATGTGATAAAAGCTGTTTGATTAAGCCGTCCTGGTACTGCGTCTATTTTTTACCCCTAGAGAAGGTACTGCTCATGAGTGGAGTACATCTTCTGCAGACACTAAGACTCGAATTGGTGATTCAACCGGGATTACTATACGATGATCTGCTTCTAACAATCGAAATTGCCTGGTGTGAGGTCTTGGGTTGGGATTATATATGAATCAAAGGCCAAGTCTTCATAATCAGTATATTCATAACTTCAGTATCATTGATGGCCGACTGCTTTAATTGTAAGGTGAGGGTCGTTTACCTCATCTATAAGATAAAGAATTCGCAGTGATGGAAGAGCGATTAGGATAAGAATAATTGCGGGGGAGAACAGTTCAAATAATTTCAATTTCTTGTGAGTCTAATAAGAATTTGTTTGTTAATTTTGTAGTAACTATGGCTACAATAATATAAAGCACTAAAGTGCTAATCAGGAATACAATTATTAATGCATGATCATGAAAATGAAGTAGTTCTTCTATTACAGGTGATGCTGCGTCTTGAAAACCTAGTTGTGAGGGATAAGCCATTATTTAAGACATGTAGGGGTTTAACCAACAACTCTGCCTTGACAAGGCAGTATAATATTTTACTAATATCTTTAGTTAGTTGTGTAAAGAAAGTGGCAGAACGGTTTTGTGGGTGGCTTGAAACCATTTTATGGGGTTCAATTCCCTCCTTTCTCGTTTAGTTGTTTGTTTGTACTTGAACAAAAGCAGGTTCCTCAAATGTGTGATATGGTGGGGGGCATCCATGAAGTCATTCAATGTTTGTTGAAGCCAATTCAACTATTAGTACTTCCCGTTTAGCAGCAAATGCTTCTCAGATAATAAATAAAAACATGATTACGGCGATAAGGATACAAGTGATCCAATAGAAGAAACAGTGTTTCACAGTGAGTATGCGTCTGGGTAGTCAGAGTATCGTCGGGGTATACCGGCTAACCCTAGGAAGTGTTGAGGGAAGAATGTTAAGTTTACACCTGCAAATATTACACCAAAATGAATTTTAGTTCAAGAGTTGTGTAGAGTGTAGCCTGTAAATAAAGGAAATCAATGTACAAACCCTGCTATAATTGCAAATACGGCACCTATTGAAAGAACGTAGTGGAAGTGGGCAACTACATAATAAGTGTCGTGTAAGACAATGTCTAAAGAGGAGTTTGCTAATACAATTCCTGTTAACCCCCCAACAGTAAATAAGAAGATAAAACCTAGAGCTCATAGCAGAGGAGTTTCTCATTTAATAGAGCCTCCGTGAAGTGTGGCTAATCAACTAAATACTTTTACACCTGTGGGAATGGCAATAATTATTGTTGCTGAGGTGAAGTATGCTCGGGTGTCTACATCTATTCCTACTGTGAATATGTGGTGAGCTCAGACAATAAACCCTAAAAGTCCGATTGCTATTATTGCTCAAACTATTCCTATGTAACCGAAGGGCTCTTTTTTACCAGAATAATAAGCTACAATGTGGGAGATTATACCAAAGCCTGGGAGGATAAGGATATATACTTCAGGATGCCCAAAGAATCAAAATAAGTGTTGGTAAAGGATAGGGTCTCCCCCTCCAGAGGGGTCAAAAAATGTTGTGTTTAAGTTTCGATCTGTTAGAAGTATAGTAATTCCAGCTGCTAATACAGGAAGGGATAATAAAAGTAATACTGCGGTTACTAAGACTGCTCAAACAAATAATGGTGTTTGATATTGTGAGATCGATGGAGGTTTTATGTTAATGATAGTGGTGATAAAATTAATAGCCCCTAGAATTGATGAAACACCTGCTAAATGAAGAGAAAAGATTGTTAAGTCTACAGAGGCCCCAGCATGAGCTAAGTTACCTGCTAGCGGGGGGTAGACCGTTCAACCTGTACCCGCTCCAGCTTCTACTCCTGATGAAGCAAGCAGAAGAAGAAAAGAGGGTGGTAATAATCAAAAACTTATATTATTTATTCGAGGAAAAGCTATATCAGGCGCTCCGATTATTAACGGAATTAGTCAATTACCAAAACCCCCGATTATAATTGGTATAACTATAAAAAAAATTATTACGAAAGCATGAGCAGTTACAATAACATTATAGATTTGATCATCTCCCAGTAAAGCTCCTGGTTGACTTAGTTCTGCTCGGATTAAAAGGCTTAGTGCAGTGCCGACTATTCCGGCTCAAGCACCAAATACTAAGTATAGGGTGCCGATGTCTTTGTGATTAGTTGAGAAAAATCATCGTGTGATTGCCACAGGTAGGATGGCTGAGTAAGCGGTGGATTGTAACCCCACATACAGAGGTTTAAGCCCTCTTCATACCAAGCCTTGAGGTGTAATACATATAAGATTGCAAATCTTAAGTAGCCAATTAATTTTTGCCGGGGCTTTCCCCCCCGCCTTTCCGCCTTTTTAAGGCGGGGGGAAAAGTAGATGGATGCTCGCTGGTTGGAGTGTCTAGCTGTTAACTAGGAAATTGTAGGATCGAGGCCTACCCATCTAGTAAGGCTTTAGCTTAATTAAAGTGTCTGTTTTGCATACAGTAGATGTAGGTTAATTACCTGCAAGTCTTATCAAGGGTTAAAGGATTTTCACTTCTACTTAAGGCTTTGAAGGCCTTTGGTCTTTTATTAACCTAAACCCTTAGTTGATAATAGCTATTATACTAGGTAGGATAGGGAGAAGTATCAATGATATAATCGTTGATACAGATAGGTGGATAGTGGGCTGTTTGTTATTACATCGCCATTGGCTAGTTATAGGGGTGGTGTTGGGTGATAGGGTTAGTGTTATAGCATATGATAATCGCAGGTAAAAATAAAGGCTTAATAAAGCAGACAGCGCTGTGATTGTTGCAATTGTGTTTAATTCTTGTTTTGTTAGTTCAGATAAGATTATTCATTTGGGGCCGAATCCTGTAAGAGGTGGTAAACCCCCTAAGGATAGGAGGGCTAACGGGGCTAGCGCGGTTATTGTAGGGGATTTAGATCATGAAGTTGCTAGTGCATTAATAGAAGTTGCTTTATTTAGTTTAAATAGGTTAAAGATGGAAATTGTTATAAAAATATAGATTGCAAGAGTAATAAGTGTAAGTGATGGTGAGAATTGTAGAACAATAACCATTCAGCCAATGTGGGCAATTGATGAGTATGCTAAGATCTTTCGCAATTGTGTCTGATTTAATCCCCCTCAGCCCCCAACTATAGTAGATAGCATTGCTATAATAACCAGTACGGGGTTATCTAGGTTTATTTGTATTATTAGGGAAAAAGGAGCTAGTTTTTGTCACGTAGATATAATTAATCCGGTGGTAAGGTCTAGGCCTTGAAGTACTTCTGGTAATCATGTGTGAAGGGGTGCTATGCCAATTTTTAAGGCTAGGCCTAATATTATAATGGTTAGGGGTAATGGATGAGATAGTTCATCAATACCTCATTTTCCTGTAATCCATGCATTAGTGGAGCTAGCAAATAAGATTATTGCTGCGGCTGTAGCCTGGATGAGGAAATACTTTGTAGAAGCTTCTACAGACCGTGGGTGATGGTGTTGTGCTATTAAAGGAATAATTGCTAGTGTATTAATTTCTAGGCCTATTCATGCTAGTAATCAGTGTGAGCTTATGAATGTGATTGTAGTACCTAGGCCTAAACCTATTAGAAAGATTGATATAATGTAGGGGTTCATTAGCAAAGGGAGGGTTTTAACCTACATTTTTGGGGTATGGGCCCAAAAGCTTAATTTAGCTGACTTTACTTTAGGAAGTGGTGTAGTAGGAAGCACTAAGAGTTTTGATCTCTTAAGTGGGGTTCGAGTCCTCTCTTTCTAAGGAATTAGGGGGATTCTAACCCCCGTAATGCACTCTATCAAAGTGGTCCTTTAGTACTCAGGCATAATTCCTTATATATGTGGTGGGATCCCTGCTAGCGAAAGAGGCGCTGATAAGTGTCAAATAATTAATGCTAATGTTAGTGGTAGGAAGTTTTTTCAGATGAGGTGTATTAATTGGTCGTATCGGAATCGTGGGTATGAGGCTCGAACTCATAAGAATACTAAGGATAGTAGGGTTGCTTTAATTATAAGATTTGCTGTTGTTAGTTCAGGTAAGGAAGGGATATGAGATGCTCCTAGAAAAAGGATAGTTGACAAGGTGTTTATAAGTAAGATGTTGGCATATTCTGCAAGGAAAAAGAGTGCAAAAGGTCCTCCTGCGTATTCAACATTAAAACCCGAAACCAGTTCTGACTCCCCCTCTGTTAAATCAAATGGTGCCCGGTTTGTTTCAGCTAGTGTGGAGATATATCATATTGCTGCTAAAGGTCAGGCGGGGATAATAAGTCATAAGCTTTCTTGTGTAACCCCAAATGATTGTAGTGTGAAATTACCAGTGAAGATGATTAATGCTAGTAAAATTAATCCTAAGCTTACTTCGTAAGAAATAGTTTGGGCTACTGCTCGTAATGCTCCAATTAATGCATATTTTGAATTTGATGCTCAACCTGACCCTAGGATAGAGTAAACTGCAAGGCTTGATAGGGCTAAGATAAGTAGTATTCCCAGATTAATATTAATTACAGGGTGAGGTATTGGTAAGGGAGCTCATAATATAAGGGCAAGTGTTAATGCTAATACTGGGGTGGCAATAAATAAAATAGGTGAAGATGTTGAGGGTTTTACTGGTTCCTTAATAAATAATTTTACTCCATCTGCAATTGGTTGAAGTAGACCAAAAGGTCCTACGATATTAGGCCCTTTTCGGTGTTGTATATATCCTAATACTTTACGTTCCAGAAGAGTTAAGAAAGCAACTGCTAGTAGTACAGGAATAATATATATTAAAGGGTTAACAATTTGCGCTATAATTATGGTGGTCATAGTTGAGGAGAGGATTTGAACCTCTATTCAAAGGGCTTAGGTCTTTTGCAATAACCGGACTCTGCCACTTCAACATGTAGTTATATTCTGGATTTATTTTGTGTTATTTTAACCTTTAATATTTTTTCAAGGGTTAAAAAGTGGGCTTGTTTTAAAACATGGGCCTATCCTTCTTGGTCCTTTCGTACTGAAGAAAGTCACACTCATAGATAGAAACTGACCTGGATTACTCCGGTCTGAACTCAGATCACGTAGGACTTTAATCGTTGAACAAACGAACCCTTAATAGCGGCTACACCATTAGGATGTCCTGATCCAACATCGAGGTCGTAAACCCTCTTGTCGATAGGGACTCTCAAAGAGGATTGCGCTGTTATCCCTGGGGTAACTAGGTTCATTAATCGGCTGTTGCCGGATCAATTGGTCAAATATTTTGGTACTTAGAAATGACATTCTTGGGTATAAGGTTTTCATCTCAATCCTCACGGAGGTTTTGTTTTACTCCGCGGTCGCCCCAACTAAAGATTTAAGATGAGGTCATCGTTTTAATTACCTTTTATGTGGTATTAATTTTTTAATAAATTCATCTATCATCTAAAGCTCCACAGGGTCTTCTCGTCTTATGGGTTAATCCCCGCTTCTGCACGGGGAGATCAATTTCATTAACTGGAGTAAGGAGACAGTTTAGCCCTCGTTATGCCATTCATACAGGTCTTTATTTAAAAGACAAGTGATTGCGCTACCTTTGCACGGTCAAAATACCGCGGCCGTTAAACTTATGGTCACAGGGCAGGCGGGACCTCTTATTCATTATGTTATGCAAGAGGCGGTGTTTTTGGTAAACAGGCGAGGCTATTATCATATTTGCCGAGTTCCTTCTCACTCTTTTAGTTTATCCTAGATAGCAATCCAGTGTGGGGTTGATGATTTTTATTGTTGTTTTTTCTTGTTCTTTATTTATTACAACATTTCCCTCTTGAAATTGGGGTCATTAAATCTCGGTGTTAGTTCGATCCGAGGCACACTTTTGCTAAAGGAGAGAATCTTAACTTCTCTTATTACTCATATTAACATTATCACTTTCATGTGTTATGAAAAGGCCTGATGAATTTAGGGGTTTAAGAATGTTTATCTGAATTAAAAGTTTTACTAGTGCTTGAGCTTTAACGCTTTCTATATCGATGGCTGCTTTCAGGCCCACTAAGGCATTTGTGTACTTTGGTGTTTTTGATCTTTAACCTCCATTGTAAGGTTGTGTCCTATGTCAAAAGAGCTGTACCCCTTTTGACTAACTCTATATTATTATTAACTAAATCTGTTTGTTTAAATTTTAGGTGAATTAAGGGTTTAATATAGGCTGAACTTTTATTCATTTTTCAGGCAACCAGCTATAACTAAGCTCGTTTGGTTTATCACCTCTACTCGGAGCTCATTCCAACCTTTTGCCACAGGTACGGATTAGTCCATTATGTCTTGACTGTCTCGGAGTAGCTCGCTTAGTTTCGGGGTATCAAACTAAAGATCTCTTTGCTTGGGATGTACTTGTTAAACCATTATGCAAAAGGTACAAGATTTAATCTTTGCTGCTCTTTACTTAAGTTATTTTTTTAATTTCTTTTTCAGCTTTCCCTTGCGGTACTAGTTTTGTAGCTTCATTATTCCTTTTCAGTCTCCCTTACTTGGGCTATAAAATGTTTTAATATTACTTTTTAGGGTATTAGGGGTTATCTTTAGTTTTTATTTGAATTTAGTGTGTGAGCTAGCATATGGGTATCAGAGCAGTTCTATTTGCAAGAACAACTTCTCGGTGTAAGTGAGATGCTTTAACTATTTCAGCTATGCTTTGGTATTCCAAGCACACCTTCCGGTACACTTACCATGTTACGACTTGCCTCCCCTTGTATTTCATTTAGGTTTTAATTAATCGTAGTTATGTTATTGGGGAGAGTGACGGGCGGTGTGTGCGCGCTTTAGAGCCAGTTTCAGGTGAACACTCTATTTCCTCCTTACTGCTAAATCCTCCTTTAGGTTTATATTTCAATATACCATCCGTATTCATTAATAAATGAGTGTAGCCCATTTCTTCCCCTATTATAAACTACACCTCGACCTGACGTTTTGGGTTAACACTAGTTTTGCTCACTGTTGTTCTTTCACAAGGTAAGCTGACGACGGCGGTATATAAATTGATTAAGCAAAATAGGGTGAGGTTTAACGGGGGTTATCAGTTATAGAACAGGCTCCTCTAGGTGGGTGTAAAGCACCGCCAAGTCCTTTGGGTTTTAAGCTAAAGCTCGTAGTACCCGGGCGAGTATAATGTAATTAAAATACTTTCGTTTAAGACTATGCATAGTGGGGTATCTAATCCCAGTTTGTTTCATAGCTTTCGTGGGTTCAGTTTTGTAAAGTCACTTTCGTAAATGAGTCTCATACCTTCGGATGCGTATGACAGCCTGGAAGATGTTTAACTTTAGTCTTTTAATACTTAACCACTCTTTACGCCGATTTCTATTATCTTGAGCCTCTCGTATAACCGCGGTGGCTGGCACGAGTTTTACCGGCTCTAAAAACCTTAACTAAGTCAAGTTTACACTTATGGCTTAATGTTTATCACTGCTGAATTCCCTTGGGGGTGTGGCTAAGCAAGGTGTCATGGGCGATCATATGTGCCTGATACCAGCTCCTTGATCTCATAAGAGGGTTAAGGGCATTCTCACGGGGGTGCGGATGCTTGCATGTGTAAGTTTGGTTATAGATAATAGTAAAGCTAGGACCAAGCCTTTGTGCTTTCGGAACTTTCTAGGGTTCATAATAACATCTTCAGTGTTATGCTTTAAGTCTTAAGCTACGATGGCCTTCTAGTATTTTACCCTAGTTGTTGTAATAAATAGATAAGATATGATATATTTTTTTAAAAACTGGTAATACATAAATACGAAACTACACATCGTTTTGTACATTTATAAGCCAATAGATAACCTTGGGACCTTATTGTTTAAACTAGATTAATTAAATTGTTAGTTACCTTAGGGCCTTAGGGGGGTTGGGGGGTTTTTTCTTTAAAAACAGAAGGGGGGGGCGACCTAAGAGGATTATAGTATTTATTATGCTCTAGAAAACTCTATATGCGATTCTTAAGTAATGTAATTTCAACACTACACTAATATTACTCAATAAGGAACGAATGTTCAACCTTCTGTCATAGGGCCGCGTGCACTCTGAAATGTTCACGAAGGGAAAAAAAAAAGAGAACCAGCTGCCCCCGTGGAGAGAACGCTCGGCTTGGGGGGTAACGAGTCGAAGGTTTAACACCATTAGTCAATGTAAGCGTCGATGAAAGTGTGCGGGTTAATAAATTAATGGACCTGAAAAAGGAGGAGATGCCAGGAATAATTCACCTTTTAGGTAGCAACCCTTCAATAGGGGCTCCTGACCATCAAGAACCGTTATCCTTAAGTTATATACTGGTTGGTAGGCTCTTACTACATACAATTTTTAATTTAATGATATTTGGAGTCTTGGTATATCATTACTTATGAGTTTTTTATTAGATCTTAAATCTCTCAGCATTATTACTCTTAGTGCATTCTTAAATTTATGGTTTATGTCTACCTTAGTAATATAGTTTATTTATATGTTTAATATAATTTAATGGTTTTTATACATAAAATGTCCTAAGGAATTAATATTATGCACTGTATATATATATATGGATATTTCATATATGTACCAGAAAATATTTTAACTTAGAATATCAGCTTTGGGAGCTGGTGGCGGGAGTTAGAGTCTCCTTTTTCTGAGCAGTGGGGAGGGGTTTAACCTCCGGCCTCCGGTTTACAAAACCGGCGCTCTAATACTGAGCTACAAATGCAGTTTAATTTAAGAACTTTGTTTTCTATTCAACCGGATGCAGGTAGAGCTATTAGGAAGATTATGAAATAAATAACTGAGGCTAATTGACCAATTAAAATATAAGGGGGTTCTACAGGCATTCCTCCAATTCATGTAAGAATTATTATGTCTGCAACTAGTATTCAGAATATAAGTTGACCAAAGGGTCGGAAGGTGAGTCCTCGTTGTTTTGATGTGTGAAGAATTGGTACTAGTATTAATACTAAAATTGAGAATAGTAAGGCTAATACACCCCCTAGTTTATTTGGAATTGATCGTAGGATAGCGTAGGCGAATAGAAAATATCATTCGGGTTTAATATGAGGGGGGGTTACTAAGGGGTTTGCTGGTGTAAAGTTGTCAGGGTCCCCTAGAATGTTAGGTGTGAAGAGAGCAATTGATGTTAGGGTAATTAATAATGCGGCAAATCCTAATAGGTCTTTGTAAGAGAAGTAGGGGTGAAATGAGACTTTGTCTGCGTCAGAGTTAATCCCGGCGGGGTTATTTGATCCTGTTTCATGGAGGAAAAGTAGGTGGACCATTGATGCAGCCGCAACAATGAATGGAAGTAAGAAATGGAATGCGAAGAATCGGGTTAGGGTGGCGTTGTCTACAGAGAACCCTCCTCACACTCATTGTACTAAATCATTTCCGATGTATGGCACAGCTGATATCAGGTTAGTAATGACCGTGGCTCCTCAAAAGGATATTTGTCCTCAGGGTAGTACATATCCTACGAATGCAGTGGCTATTACAAGAAGCAGAAGAATTACTCCCACGTTTCAGGTTTCTTTATATAAGTAGGATCCGTAATAAAGACCTCGTGCAATGTGAAGGTAAATACAGATAAAAAAGAAGGATGCTCCGTTGGCATGTATATTTCGGATGAGTCAGCCGTAATTTACGTCACGACAAATGTGTGTGACCGAAGAAAAAGCGGTTGCAATATCTGAGGTGTAATGTATTGCTAGGAATAGTCCTGTAAGGATTTGGGCTATTAAGCATAGCCCTAAAAGAGACCCAAAGTTTCATCATACAGAGATGTTTGATGGTGCAGGTAGATCTACAAGAGCGTTATTTGCGATTTTAATGATTGGGTGGGTTTTTCGAATGTTGGCCATTGGGTTTTTATAGTTGAATTACAACGGTGGTTTTTCAAGCCATTAGTCCTGGTTAGAATCCTGGTAAAAACTATGACTTATTTGATATTCTTATTATTAATAGGGTTAATTTTTGGTTTAATTGCGGTGGCTTCCAACCCCTCCCCATACTTTGCTGCTTTAGGGTTAGTTGTTGTAGCTGGAATGGGGTGTGGTGTTATAGTGAGTTTTGGGGGGCCTTTCTTATCTTTAGTTTTGTTTTTAATCTACTTGGGGGGAATGTTAGTTGTTTTTGCGTATTCCGCTGCTTTAGCCGCTGAGCCCTACCCTGAGAGCTGAGGTAGTTGATCTGTTGCAGTTTACGGGGTTTTGTATTTCATAGGGGTAGTTTTATTTTTATTTTATTTCTACGGAGGGTGGTACGAGAGCTCTTGAGTGCCTGTAGATGATTTATCAGGTTTATCAGTATTTCGGGGGGATATGTCCGGAGTATCTTTAATGTATTCTTCAGGAGGTTGGGTTTTAGTTATTAGTGCTTGGGTTCTTTTGTTAACTTTATTTGTTGTACTGGAGTTAACACGAGGTCTTGCTCGCGGTACACTTCGAGTGGTTTAAATTAATAATGCTATGGTAAGGGTAAGGGTTAGAATAAATAGTATTAAATAGGTTTTAATTATACCTTTTTGGGTGTTACTTGTAGTTGTAATTAGAGGGAGGTTAAGGGTTGATGAGGCTTTGGGACCAATTTTCTCTAATCATGTTATGTCAATGGTTTGAGAGGCAATTTTTTGTCCTAATTGAAGGGATAATTCAATAGGTAATCGGTGAATAATAAGTGGGTAAAATCCTAGTGCATTAGAAAATAAATGGGGGGTTTTTTTAGGGGTAATATTTAATTGCTTAGATGTATTTAGGGCTATTTCTAAAGCTGTAATTAATCCAATCGCTGTAACAATAAGGGCGGCTATTTTAGTATAATATGGTATAGTTATAACTGGGTTCTTTATAGGTGTTATGTTTGATGTGATAATTAAGCCTGCGATAATACTCCCTCAAGCTAACCGTTTGATCGGGTTAATTAGTGGCTTGCTATTTTCATTAATTGGTGATAAGGGATTGAATCGTGGGTAGCCTATATTCACATAATAAACAATTCGTAGGCTGTAGACTGCTGTAAAGGAAGTGGCAATTAAAGTTAATAATAGGGCTCAGGCGTTTAAGTAAGAGGTGTTTATTGATTCAATAATGGCATCTTTTGAGAAAAATCCGGCCAGGAAAGGGGTTCCTGTTAAAGCTAGACTGCCTAGGGTGAGAGAGAGACGAGGTGAAGGGAGTGAGATGGTGTATTCCTCCTATCTTACGGATATCTTGCTCATCGTTTAGGCTATGAATTAATGACCCCGAACATAAAAATAATATAGCTTTAAAGAAAGCGTGGGTACAGATATGAAGGAATGCTAATTGGGGTTGATTAAGACCGATCGTGACCATTATTAATCCTAGCTGACTGGATGTAGAAAATGCTACAATTTTTTTGATGTCGTTTTGTGTCAGAGCGCAGATAGCTGTAAATAAAGTGGTTAATGCTCCAAGACAAAGGCATGTTGTTAGGATAATAGGGTTATTTTCCATTAAAGGGCTTATTCGAATCAGTAAAAAAATCCCCGCAACCACTATTGTGCTTGAGTGTAGTAGGGCAGATACCGGAGTAGGACCCTCTATAGCTGAGGGTAGCCATGGGTGCAAACCAAATTGAGCTGACTTTCCTGTTGCAGCTAGGACCAGGCCTAACAGTGGAAGGGTGAGGTTTTCATTTTCAGCTAATGTAAATATTTGATTTATTTCCCAAGAATTTAAGTTTATAGCAATTCAGGCTATAAATAAAATCAATCCGATATCTCCGATTCGGTTATATACAACTGCCTGGATCGCGGCTATATTAGCGTCGGCACGTCCATACCATCACCCAATTAAAAGAAAGGATATAATACCAACTCCTTCCCAACCAATGAATAGTTGAAATATGTTATTTGAAGTTACTAGAATTATTATAGCGATTAGGAACATTAGAAGGTATTTAAAAAATCGGTTTATAACAGGGTCAGAGTGTATATATCAAGATGCAAATTCCAGGATAGATCATGTGACGTATAAAGCCACAGGGGTAAAAATCACTGAGTATAGGTCAAATTTAAAGCTAATATTAATATCAAAAGTTGATGTATTTATTCAAGATCATGTAGTAATAATAGTTTCTAACCCTTCATTAATAAATAGTATAAGGGGTAATAGGCTAATTATAAATGATATTTTAACTGAATTTTTAACCCACCCAGTCGATCAGTTATGAGGGAGTGGTTTAGTTGTTATTGTTGAAATTAAGGGTATTAGTAGGAAAGTGAAGATAATTAAAAGGCTTGAGGATATTATTAAAGAGGTGGAGTGCATAACTACTGCTTGGATTTGCACCAAGAGTTTTTGGTTCCTAAGACCAACGGATTAACTAATATCCTTCAGAAGTTTCGAATGAGCTTTGGAGTTAAACCAAAGGGGCAAAAATTAGCAGTTTATGTTGTCTTCGGACCTCCTTCGGTGGATAAAAGGATTTTAACCTTTATTTTTAGAATCACAATCTAATGTTCTTTTTAAACTATATCTACAGAAAGTTCAACCTCATAACAACCCAGGCTTCATGATTAGGAGGATAAGTGGTATGAGGTGAAGTGTTATGATTAAGTGTTCTCGGGAGTGTGAAGGTTCTATGTGAAGCAGGTGATTAGTTAATGGTCCTCGTTGGGTTGTAAGAAATAGATATAATGAATATGCTGCAGTAATAAGTGTACCAAGGCCTGTGAGAATTAAGGTTCAAGGCGATCAATTAAAAAGAGATGAAATGATTATTAACTCCCCTATTAGATTAGGTAGAGGAGGTAAAGCTATGTTTGCCAGGCTGGCAGCGAATCATCAGGTAGCCATTAAGGGTAATACCATTTGTAGGCCTCGGGCTAATATTATTGTTCGGCTATGGGTTCGCTCATAGTTTGTGTTTGCTAAACAAAATAGTGCTGATGAGGTAAGTCCATGTGCAATTATAAGTACAAGCGCTCCAGTAAAACCTCAAGGGGTTTGAATAAGGATACCTGTTGTAACCAATCCTATATGACTAACTGAAGAGTAGGCGATTAGGGATTTTAAGTCATTTTGTCGTAGACAGATTAGTCCGGTCATAACGATTCCCCACAGGGCTAAAATTATAAAAGGGTAGCTCAGCTGTTTAGATAGTGGTTCAAGGATGTTTATTAGGCGTATTATACCATACCCCCCTAGTTTTAGCAGTACTGCAGCAAGGATTATGGAGCCCGCAATTGGTGCTTCTACGTGGGCTTTAGGTAACCATAGATGAACTCCGTAAAGGGGTATTTTTACAAGGAAAGCTAGGAGACAGCCTATTCATCATAATTTATCACTCAGGCAAGTGAGGACTAAAGGGTTAGAATACTGAAGGGTTAGTATGGATAAAGAACCTGTCTTGTTTTGAAGTATGAGAAGTGCGACAAGTAGTGGTAGAGATCCTGCTAAGGTGTAGAATAGGAAATAGGTTCCTGCATTCAACCGTTCTGTTTGATTACCTCATCGGGTGATAATTAACAAGGTTGGAATTAATGTGGCCTCAAATATAACATAAAACATAATTAATTCCGTGGCGCTAAATGCTATAATGAGGAAGATTTGTAAGGATGTAAGTAGTGTGATGTATATTCGTTGTCGGTTAACAGGGTTATTGGCTGAGTGGTTCTGGCTAGCAAGGATTATCAGTGGAAGGAGCCAGCATGTGAGAATTAATAAAGGGGTAGATAAAGGGTCAGTAGCTATTAATCCGCTTAAATTTGATCAAGCGGTGTCAGATGATCAAATAAGTCAATTGAGAGTAAATAAAGCAATGGTTAGACTATGCACTAATGTGGATGGTCATAACCATTTTTTAGGAATAAGTCATGTTGTGGGAATAAGCATAATCGTTGGAATAAGGATTTTTAACATTGTAGGATGTTTAAAGCTTGAAGACGATCTGTTCCGTGTGTGCGAGAGGTTGCTACTAGAAGAGCTAACCCAGCACTTGCCTCACATGCTGAAAAAGCAAGTATTAACATAGGGGTTGGGGAGAAATTAATTGAGTTTAATTGTAAAGTTCATAAGGATAGGGCAACATACAATGATAGTATTATTCCTTCTAAACATAAAAGAGCGGAAAGTAAGTGGTTTCGGTGAAAAGTTAATCCTATAAGTCCTAGGATGAATGTTGTTGAGAAAGCAAAGTGTACAGGTGTCATAAAACGATCGTGGATTCTAACCACGTGCTTTTGAGCCGAAATCAAGTGTTTTAATTATACTAATCGTTTATTCAGCTCATTCTAGGCCACCTTGGATCCACTCATAAATTAATCCTAGTGTAAGAAGAATAACAACTGATGATGCTCATATAAATGTGTAAGAGGGGAACTCTAATTGTATACCTCATGGAAGCGGAAGGAGAAGTGCAATCTCTAGATCAAATAAAAGAAATAAAATTGCTACTAGGAAGAATCGTAATGAAAAAGGGAGTCGGGCTGAACCTAGGGGGTCGAAACCACATTCATAGGGTGATAGTTTCTCTACATCTGGGTTTATTTGGGGTAACCAAAATGAGATGAGGGTTAGTAAAATGGAAAGGGAGGTTGATATTAGTAAAATTGTAATTAATAAGTTCATTATCTTTTCTTGGGTTTTAACCGAGACCGGGTGATTGGAAGTCACTCATACTTTTTAGTACTAAAAAGATAAGATCCTCATCAATAAATTGAGACATAAAGGAATAATCATACTACGTCGACAAAATGTCAGTATCATGCTGCAGCTTCAAATCCGAAGTGGTGTTGGGATGTGAAGTGGTATTGAATTTGTCGAATTAAACAAACTGCTAGGAATGTTGATCCAATGATTACGTGTAATCCGTGGAATCCTGTGGCTACAAAGAATGTTGATCCGTAAACACCATCAGCAATTGTGAAGGGGGCTTCATAATATTCTATCGCTTGAAGAAATGTGAAGTAGAAGCCTAGGAGAATAGTTAAGGTGAGTGAGTGAATAGTTTGTTTTCGTTCACCTTCTATAATGCTATGGTGAGCTCAAGTTACTGTGACACCAGAGGCAAGAAGAACCGCTGTATTAAGAAGTGGTACTTCAAAAGGATCTAGGGTGGTTACTCCAGAAGGAGGCCAGCAACCGCCTAATTCTGGGGTTGGAGCTAGACTGGCGTGGTAAAAAGCTCAGAAGAATCCAAGGAAGAAGAATACTTCTGAGGTGATAAATAGGATTATCCCATATCGTAACCCCTTTTGAACTGGCGGGGTGTGATGTCCTTGAAATGTCCCTTCTCGGATAATATCTCGCCATCATTGGATCATTGTTAGAAGTAGTAAAATTAATCCAATTGTTATTAAAACAGTTGAATTAAAATGGAATCAAATAGCTAACCCTGAAGTCATTAAAAGGGCTGCAATTGCACCTGTGAGGGGTCAGGGGCTTGGATCTACTATGTGGTATGCATGTGCTTGGTGGGCCATTAAACGTTTTCTTGTAGGTAGAGACTTAGCAAGAGTACAAAGACATAGGCTTGGATTATAGCAACGGCTACTTCTAACAATGTGAGTAAAAGTAGTAAAATTGTTGTTAATAATGCTACTGTAGGTATAAGAGGTATAAGAACAAATGCTGCTGTCGCGATAAGTTGAATAAGTAGGTGTCCTGCAGTTAAATTTGCTGTTAGTCGAACACCTAGGGCGATAGGTCGAATAAATAAGCTGATTGTTTCAATAATAATAAGTACGGGGATTAGTGGTATGGGTGTGCCTTCTGGTAATAGGTGACCTAGGGAGTGTGTGGGTTGGTTTCGTATCCCAATGATGACAGTTGCTAATCATAAAGGTACTGCTAATCCTATATTTAAGGATAATTGGGTTGTAGGGGTAAAGGTGTATGGAAGTAACCCAAGTATATTTAAGGAAATTAGGAAGATTATTAATGACGCGAAAATTAATGCTCATTTATGACCTGTGGTATTTAGAGGAAGAAGAAGTTGTTTTGTAAATAGATTAATAAACCAGTTTTGTAATGTGAGTATACGGTTATTTATCCAACGAGATGAGGGGGTAGGGAATATAATTCAAGGTGTAATAATAGCTAAAGCCATCAATGGGATACCTAAAAACATAGGACTAATAAATTGGTCAAAGAAGCTTAATGTCATTGTCAGTTTCAAGGGGTTGTTTTTAATGTTTTAGTGCTTAAAACATTTGGTTCGTTAGGGTATTTATGTGCTATTACTTTAGGTGGAATAATAATGGTAAAGACTAATCATGTAAATAATAAAATTATTAATCAAGGTGAGGGATTTAATTGAGGCATGTCGCTAAGGGTGGTTGGGAGTCACCAATTTTTAGCTTAAAAGGCTAACGCTGAGGTCCAATTTAGCTTCTTAACGAGGCGTCTTCAAGTATAAGTGATGATCAGTTTTCAAATTGTTGTAGTGGTACCGCTTCTACCACAATAGGTATAAAGCTGTGGTTAGCACCACAAATTTCTGAACATTGTCCATAAAACACTCCTGGTCGTGATGTGATAAAAGCTGTTTGATTAAGCCGTCCTGGTACTGCGTCTATTTTTACCCCTAGAGAAGGTACTGCTCATGAGTGGAGTACATCTTCTGCAGACACTAAGACTCGAATTGGTGATTCAACCGGGATTACTATACGATGATCTGCTTCTAACAATCGAAATTGGCCTGGTGTGAGGTCTTGGGTTGGGATTATATATGAATCAAAGGCCAAGTCTTCATAATCAGTATATTCATAACTTCAGTATCATTGATGGCCGACTGCTTTAATTGTAAGGTGAGGGTCGTTTACCTCATCTATAAGATAAAGAATTCGCAGTGATGGAAGAGCGATTAGGATAAGAATAATTGCGGGGGAGAACAGTTCAAATAATTTCAATTTCTTGTGAGTCTAATAAGAATTTGTTTGTTAATTTTGTAGTAACTATGGCTACAATAATATAAAGCACTAAAGTGCTAATCAGGAATACAATTATTAATGCATGATCATGAAAATGAAGTAGTTCTTCTATTACAGGTGATGCTGCGTCTTGAAAACCTAGTTGTGAGGGATAAGCCATTATTTAAGACATGTAGGGGTTTAACCAACAACTCTGCCTTGACAAGGCAGTATAATATTTTACTAATATCTTTAGTTAGTTGTGTAAAGAAAGTGGCAGAACGGTTTTGTGGGTGGCTTGAAACCATTTTATGGGGGTTCAATTCCCTCCTTTCTCGTTTAGTTGTTTGTTTGTACTTGAACAAAAGCAGGTTCCTCAAATGTGTGATATGGTGGGGGGCATCCATGAAGTCATTCAATGTTTGTTGAAGCCAATTCAACTATTAGTACTTCCCGTTTAGCAGCAAATGCTTCTCAGATAATAAATAAAAACATGATTACGGCGATTAAGGATACAAGTGATCCAATAGAAGAAACAGTGTTTCACAGTGAGTATGCGTCTGGGTAGTCAGAGTATCGTCGGGGTATACCGGCTAACCCTAGGAAGTGTTGAGGGAAGAATGTTAAGTTTACACCTGCAAATATTACACCAAAATGAATTTTAGTTCAAGAGTTGTGTAGAGTGTAGCCTGTAAATAAAGGAAATCAATGTACAAACCCTGCTATAATTGCAAATACGGCACCTATTGAAAGAACGTAGTGGAAGTGGGCAACTACATAATAAGTGTCGTGTAAGACAATGTCTAAAGAGGAGTTTGCTAATACAATTCCTGTTAACCCCCCAACAGTAAATAAGAAGATAAAACCTAGAGCTCATAGCAGAGGAGTTTCTCATTTAATAGAGCCTCCGTGAAGTGTGGCTAATCAACTAAATACTTTTACACCTGTGGGAATGGCAATAATTATTGTTGCTGAGGTGAAGTATGCTCGGGTGTCTACATCTATTCCTACTGTGAATATGTGGTGAGCTCAGACAATAAACCCTAAAAGTCCGATTGCTATTATTGCTCAAACTATTCCTATGTAACCGAAGGGCTCTTTTTTACCAGAATAATAAGCTACAATGTGGGAGATTATACCAAAGCCTGGGAGGATAAGGATATATACTTCAGGATGCCCAAAGAATCAAAATAAGTGTTGGTAAAGGATAGGGTCTCCCCCTCCAGAGGGGTCAAAAAATGTTGTGTTTAAGTTTCGATCTGTTAGAAGTATAGTAATTCCAGCTGCTAATACAGGAAGGGATAATAAAAGTAATACTGCGGTTACTAAGACTGCTCAAACAAATAATGGTGTTTGATATTGTGAGATCGATGGAGGTTTTATGTTAATGATAGTGGTGATAAAATTAATAGCCCCTAGAATTGATGAAACACCTGCTAAATGAAGAGAAAAGATTGTTAAGTCTACAGAGGCCCCAGCATGAGCTAAGTTACCTGCTAGCGGGGGGTAGACCGTTCAACCTGTACCCGCTCCAGCTTCTACTCCTGATGAAGCAAGCAGAAGAAGAAAAGAGGGTGGTAATAATCAAAAACTTATATTATTTATTCGAGGAAAAGCTATATCAGGCGCTCCGATTATTAACGGAATTAGTCAATTACCAAAACCCCCGATTATAATTGGTATAACTATAAAAAAAATTATTACGAAAGCATGAGCAGTTACAATAACATTATAGATTTGATCATCTCCCAGTAAAGCTCCTGGTTGACTTAGTTCTGCTCGGATTAAAAGGCTTAGTGCAGTGCCGACTATTCCGGCTCAAGCACCAAATACTAAGTATAGGGTGCCGATGTCTTTGTGATTAGTTGAGAAAAATCATCGTGTGATTGCCACAGGTAGGATGGCTGAGTAAGCGGTGGATTGTAACCCCACATACAGAGGTTTAAGCCCTCTTCATACCAAGCCTTGAGGTGTAATACATATAAGATTGCAAATCTTAAGTAGCCAATTAATTTTTGCCGGGGCTTTCCCCCCCGCCTTTCCGCCTTTTTAAGGCGGGGGGAAAAGTAGATGGATGCTCGCTGGTTGGAGTGTCTAGCTGTTAACTAGGAAATTGTAGGATCGAGGCCTACCCATCTAGTAAGGCTTTAGCTTAATTAAAGTGTCTGTTTTGCATACAGTAGATGTAGGTTAATTACCTGCAAGTCTTATCAAGGGTTAAAGGATTTTCACTTCTACTTAAGGCTTTGAAGGCCTTTGGTCTTTTATTAACCTAAACCCTTAGTTGATAATAGCTATTATACTAGGTAGGATAGGGAGAAGTATCAATGATATAATCGTTGATACAGATAGGTGGATAGTGGGCTGTTTGTTATTACATCGCCATTGGCTAGTTATAGGGGTGGTGTTGGGTGATAGGGTTAGTGTTATAGCATATGATAATCGCAGGTAAAAATAAAGGCTTAATAAAGCAGACAGCGCTGTGATTGTTGCAATTGTGTTTAATTCTTGTTTTGTTAGTTCAGATAAGATTATTCATTTGGGGCCGAATCCTGTAAGAGGTGGTAAACCCCCTAAGGATAGGAGGGCTAACGGGGCTAGCGCGGTTATTGTAGGGGATTTAGATCATGAAGTTGCTAGTGCATTAATAGAAGTTGCTTTATTTAGTTTAAATAGGTTAAAGATGGAAATTGTTATAAAAATATAGATTGCAAGAGTAATAAGTGTAAGTGATGGTGAGAATTGTAGAACAATAACCATTCAGCCAATGTGGGCAATTGATGAGTATGCTAAGATCTTTCGCAATTGTGTCTGATTTAATCCCCCTCAGCCCCCAACTATAGTAGATAGCATTGCTATAATAACCAGTACGGGGTTATCTAGGTTTATTTGTATTATTAGGGAAAAAGGAGCTAGTTTTTGTCACGTAGATATAATTAATCCGGTGGTAAGGTCTAGGCCTTGAAGTACTTCTGGTAATCATGTGTGAAGGGGTGCTATGCCAATTTTTAAGGCTAGGCCTAATATTATAATGGTTAGGGGTAATGGATGAGATAGTTCATCAATACCTCATTTTCCTGTAATCCATGCATTAGTGGAGCTAGCAAATAAGATTATTGCTGCGGCTGTAGCCTGGATGAGGAAATACTTTGTAGAAGCTTCTACAGACCGTGGGTGATGGTGTTGTGCTATTAAAGGAATAATTGCTAGTGTATTAATTTCTAGGCCTATTCATGCTAGTAATCAGTGTGAGCTTATGAATGTGATTGTAGTACCTAGGCCTAAACCTATTAGAAAGATTGATATAATGTAGGGGTTCATTAGCAAAGGGAGGGTTTTAACCTACATTTTTGGGGTATGGGCCCAAAAGCTTAATTTAGCTGACTTTACTTTAGGAAGTGGTGTAGTAGGAAGCACTAAGAGTTTTGATCTCTTAAGTGGGGTTCGAGTCCTCTCTTTCTAAGGAATTAGGGGGATTCTAACCCCCGTAATGCACTCTATCAAAGTGGTCCTTTAGTACTCAGGCATAATTCCTTATATATGTGGTGGGATCCCTGCTAGCGAAAGAGGCGCTGATAAGTGTCAAATAATTAATGCTAATGTTAGTGGTAGGAAGTTTTTTCAGATGAGGTGTATTAATTGGTCGTATCGGAATCGTGGGTATGAGGCTCGAACTCATAAGAATACTAAGGATAGTAGGGTTGCTTTAATTATAAGATTTGCTGTTGTTAGTTCAGGTAAGGAAGGGATATGAGATGCTCCTAGAAAAAGGATAGTTGACAAGGTGTTTATAAGTAAGATGTTGGCATATTCTGCAAGGAAAAAGAGTGCAAAAGGTCCTCCTGCGTATTCAACATTAAAACCCGAAACCAGTTCTGACTCCCCCTCTGTTAAATCAAATGGTGCCCGGTTTGTTTCAGCTAGTGTGGAGATATATCATATTGCTGCTAAAGGTCAGGCGGGGATAATAAGTCATAAGCTTTCTTGTGTAACCCCAAATGATTGTAGTGTGAAATTACCAGTGAAGATGATTAATGCTAGTAAAATTAATCCTAAGCTTACTTCGTAAGAAATAGTTTGGGCTACTGCTCGTAATGCTCCAATTAATGCATATTTTGAATTTGATGCTCAACCTGACCCTAGGATAGAGTAAACTGCAAGGCTTGATAGGGCTAAGATAAGTAGTATTCCCAGATTAATATTAATTACAGGGTGAGGTATTGGTAAGGGAGCTCATAATATAAGGGCAAGTGTTAATGCTAATACTGGGGTGGCAATAAATAAAATAGGTGAAGATGTTGAGGGTTTTACTGGTTCCTTAATAAATAATTTTACTCCATCTGCAATTGGTTGAAGTAGACCAAAAGGTCCTACGATATTAGGCCCTTTTCGGTGTTGTATATATCCTAATACTTTACGTTCCAGAAGAGTTAAGAAAGCAACTGCTAGTAGTACAG
>NW_028233817.1:17500-25574 GCF_054856545.1 Hippocampus guttulatus | reverse complement strand
CTCTCGGTCGGATTGAAAAGTGCGCGGCGCGGCCCGGAAAAACTTGGAGTTTGCAGCGCCGGAAGAGGCCGGCGAGGAGGCCGAGTGCGGCCGGGAGGGGGGCCTCTCGGTCGGATTGAAAACTTGGAGTTTGCAGCGCCGGAAGGGGCCGGCGAGGAGGCCGAGTGCGGCCGGGAGGGAGGCCTCTCGGTCGGATTGAAGAGTGCGCGGCGCGGCCCGCGGAGGTCATCTTGAGCACCGGAGGAGAGGGCCGGCGACGTGGCGAAGCGTGGCCGGCGGAGAGGCGTCTTGGTCGGATGAATGGAGCGTGGGGCGCGGCCCGCGGAGGTCATCTTGAGCACCATAGGAGGGGGCCGGCGACGAGGCGAAGCGTGGCCGGCGGAGGGGCCCCTCGGCCGGATTGGGAGAATGAGAAAATTCCCCATATTTTTCCTCCGCGGCGGAGGTACCAGGGGTCGGCCCGCCCGGAAGGAGAGGGCCGGCGAGGAGGCCGAGTGCGGCCGGGAGGGAGGCCTCTCGGTCGGATTGAAAACTTGGAGTTTGCAGCGCCGGAAGGGGCCGGCGAGGAGGCCGAGTGCGGCCGGGAGGGAGGCCTCTCGGTCGGATTGAAGAGTGCGCGGCGCGGCCCGCGGAGGTCATCTTGAGCACCGGAGGAGAGGGCCGGCGACGTGGCGAAGCGTGGCCGGCGGAGAGGCGTCTTGGTCGGATGAATGGAGCGTGGGGCGCGGCCCGCGGAGGTCATCTTGAGCACCATAGGAGGGGGCCGGCGACGAGGCGAAGCGTGGCCGGCGGAGGGGCCCCTCGGCCGGATTGGGAGAATGAGAAAATTCCCCATATTTTTTCCTCCGCGGCGGAGGTACCAGGGGTCGGCCCGCCCGGAAGGAGAGGGCCGGCGAGGAGGCCGAGTGCGGCCGGGAAAGAGGCCTCTCGGTCGGATTGAAAACTTGGAGTTTGCAGCGCCGGAAGGGGCCGGCGAGGAGGCCGAGTGCGGCCGGGAAAGAGGCCACTCGGTCGGATTGGGAGTTTGAAAAAAAATCCCCCATTCATTTCCAATGGCGGAGGTACCAGGGGCAAGGCTGGGGGTACCAGGGGCGAAGCTGGCTGGGGGTACCAGGGGTAAGGCTGAGGGTACCAGGGGTGCCGCTGGGGGTACCAGGGGTAAGGCTGAGGGTACCAGGGGTGCCGCTGAGGGTACCAGGGGTGCCGCTGGGGGTACCAGGGGTGCCGCTGAGGGTACCAGGGGTGCCGCTGAGGGTACCAGGGGTAGGGCTGGAGGTACCAGGGGTGCCGCTGGGGGTACCAGGGGTAAGGCTGAGGGTACCAGGGGTGCCGCTGGGGGTACCAGGGGTAAGGCTGAGGGTACCAGGGGTGCCGCTGGGGGTACCAGGGGTAAGGCTGAGGGTACCAGGGGTGCCGCTGGGGGTACCAGGGGTGCCGCTGAGGGTACCAGGGGTAGGGCTGGAGGTACCAGGGGTGCCGCTGAGGGTACCAGGGGTAAAGAGCGGGCCGGCCCGGCGGGCGAGTGTGGCCGGGAAAGAGGCCTCTCGGTCGGATTGGGAGTTTGAAAAAAATCCCCCATTCATTTCCAATGGCGGAGGTACCAGGGGCAAGGCTGGGGGTACCAGGGGCGAAGCTGGCTGGGGGTACCAGGGGTAAGGCTGAGGGTACCAGGGGTGCCGCTGGGGGTACCAGGGGTGTTGCTGGGGGTACCAGGGGTAAGGTTGAGGGTACCAGGGGTGTTGCTGGGGGTACCAGGGGTCACCATTCATTTTCAATGGGGGAGGTACCAGGGGCAAGGCTGGGGGTACCAGGGGTGTTGCTGGGGGTACCAGGGGTAAAGAGCGGGCCGGCCCGGCGGGCGAGTGTGGCCGGAAAAGGGGCCTCTTGCTCGGATTGGGAGTTTGAAAAAATTCCCCCATTCATTTTCAATGGCAGATGTACCATGGGTCGGTGTCCGCCAGACGGCGGTGTGGTAGGCAAAAGGCGGGCCGGCTCGGCGAGCGTGCGTGCCCGGGAAAAAGGCCTCTTGGCCGGCGTGAGAGTTTAATAATAGCGGGCCGGCTCATCGAGCGTGCGTGCCCGGGAAAAGGGCCTCTTGGCCGGCGTGAGAGTTTAATAATAGCGGGCCGGCCCGGCGAGCGTGCGTGCCCGGGAAAAAGGCCTCCTTGCAGGCGTGAGCGTTTAATAATAGCGGGCCGGCCCGGCGAGCGTGCGTGCCCGGGAAAAAGGCCTCCTTGCAGGCGTGAGAGTTTAATAATAGCGGGCCGGTCCGGCGAGCGTGCGTGCCCGGGAAAAAGGCCTCCTTGCAGGCGTGAGAGTTTAATAATAGCGGGCCGGCTCGGCGAGCGTGCGTGCCCGGGAAAAAGGCCTCTTGGCCGGCGTGAGAGTTTAATAATAGCGGGCCGGCTCATCGAGCGTGCGTGCCCGGGAAAAGGGCCTCTTGGCCGGCGTGAGAGTTTAATAATAGCGGGCCGGCCCGGCGAGCGTGCGTGCCCGGGAAAAAGGCCTCTTGGCCGGCGTGAGAGTTTAATAATAGCGGGCCGGCCCCGCGAGCGTGCGTGCCCGGGAAAAAGGCCTCCTTGCAGGCGTGAGAGTTTAATAATAGCGGGCCGGCCCGGCGAGCGTGCGTGCCCGGGAAAAAGGCCTCTTGGCCGGCGTGAGAGTTTAATAATAGCGGGCCGGCCCCGCGAGCGTGCGTGCCCGGGAAAAAGGCCTCCTTGCAGGGGTGAGAGTTTAATAATAGCGGGCCGGCCCGGCGAGCGTGCGTGCCCGGGAAAAAGGCCTCCTTGCAGGCGTGAGCGTTTAATAATAGCGGGCCGGCCCGGCGAGCGTGCGTGCCCGGGAAAAAGGCCTCCTTGCAGGCGTGAGAGTTTAATAATAGCGGGCCGGCCCGGCGAGCGTGCGTGCCCGGGAAAAAGGCCTCCTTGCAGGCGTGAGAGTTTAATAATAGCGGGCCGGCTCGGCGAGCGTGCGTGCCCGGGAAAAAGGCCTCTTGGCCGGCGTGAGAGTTTAATAATAGCGGGCCGGCTCATCGAGCGTGCGTGCCCGGGAAAAGGGCCTCCTTGCAGGCGTGAGAGTTTAATAATAGCGGGCCGGCTCGGCGAGCGTGCGTGCCCGGGAAAAAGGCCTCCTTGCAGGCGTGAGAGTTTAATAATAGCGGGCCGGCTCATCGAGCGTGCGTGCCCGGGAAAAGGGCCTCCTTGCAGGCGTGAGAGTTTAATAATAGCGGACCGGCTCTGCGAGCGTGCGTGCCCGGGAAAAGGGCCTCTTGGCCGGCCTGAGCGTTTAATAATAGCGGGCCGGCTCATCGAGCGTGCGTGCCCGGGAAAAGGGCCTCTTGGCCGGCCTGAGCGTTTAATAATAGCGGGCCGGCCCCGCGAGCGTGCGTGCCCGGGAAAAAGGCCTCCTTGCAGGCGTGAGAGTTTAATAATAGCGGGCCGGCTCTGCGAGCGTGCGTGCCCGGGAAAAGGGCCTCTTGGCCGGCCTGAGCGTTTAATAATAGCGGGCCGGCCCGGCGAGCGTGCGTGCCCGGGAAAAAGGCCTCTTGGCCGGCTTGGGGGATTGAAAAAAAATCCCCCATTCATTTTCAACGGGAGGGGTCGGCGGTACCGCTTGGTGTCCGCCAGACGGCGGTGTGGTAGGCAAATGGCGGGCCTGCACGGCGAGCGTGCGTGCCCGGGAAAAAGGCCTCCTTGCAGGCGTGAGAGTTTAATAATAGCGGGCCGGCCCGGCGAGCGTGCGTGCCCGGGAAAAAGGCCTCTTGGCCGGCGTGAGAGTTTAATAATAGCGGGCCGGCCCGGCGAGCGTGCGTGCCCGGGAAAAAGGCCTCCTTGCAGGCGTGAGCGTTTAATAATAGCGGGCCGGCTCATCGAGCGTGCGTGCCCGGGAAAAGGGCCTCTTGGCCGGCGTGAGAGTTTAATAATAGCGGGCCGGCTCATCGAGCGTGCGTGCCCGGGAAAAAGGCCTCTTGGCCGGCTTGGGGGATTGAAAAAAAAAATCCCCCATTCATTTTCAACGGGAGGGGTCGGCGGTACCGCTTGGTGTCCGCCAGACGGCGGTGTGGTAGGCAAATGGCGGGCCTGCACGGCGAGCGTGCGTGCCCGGGAAAAAGGCCTCCTGGCCGGCGTGAGAGTTTAATAATAGCGGGCCGGCTCTGCGAGCGTGCGTGCCCGGGAAAAAGGCCTCCTTGCAGGCGTGAGAGTTTAATAATAGCGGGCCGGCTCGGCGAGCGTGCGTGCCCGGGAAAAAGGCCTCCTTGCAGGCGTAAGAGTTTAATAATAGCGGGCCGGCTCATCGAGCGTGCGTGCCCGGGAAAAAGGCCTCTTGGCCGGCGTGAGAGTTTAATAATAGCGGGCCGGCCCGGCGAGCGTGCGTGCCCGGGAAAAAGGCCTCCTTGCAGGCGTGAGAGTTTAATAATAGCGGGCCGGCTCATCGAGCGTGCGTGCCCGGGAAAAAGGCCTCCTTGCAGGCGTGAGAGTTTAATAATAGCGGGCCGGCTCGGCGAGCGTGCGTGCCCGGGAAAAAGGCCTCCTTGCAGGCGTAAGAGTTTAATAATAGCGGGCCGGCTCATCGAGCGTGCGTGCCCGGGAAAAAGGCCTCTTGGCCGGCTTGGGGGATTGAAAAAAAATCCCCCATTCATTTTCAACGGGAGGGGTCGGCGGTACCGCTTGGTGTCCGCCAGACGGCGGTGTGGTAGGCAAATGGCGGGCCTGCACGGCGAGCGTGCGTGCCCGGGAAAAATGCCTCCTGGCCGGCGTGAGAGTTTAATAATAGCGGGCCGGCTCGGCGAGCGTGCGTGCCCGGGAAAAGGGCCTCTTGGCCGGCGTGAGAGTTTAATAATAGCGGGCCGGCTCAGCGAGCGTGCGTGCCCGGGAAAAAGGCCTCCTTGCAGGCGTGAGAGTTTAATAATAGCGGGCCGGCTCATCGAGCGTGCGTGCCCGGGAAAAGGGCCTCTTGGCCGGCGTGAGAGTTTAATAATAGCGGGCCTGAGAGTTTAATAATAGCGGGCCGGCTCGGCGAGCGTGCGTGCCCGGGAAAAGGGCCTCTTGGCCGGCGTGAGAGTTTAATAATAGCGGGCCGGCTCATCGAGCGTGCGTGCCCGGGAAAAGGGCCTCTTGGCCGGCGTGAGAGTTTAATAATAGCGGGCCGGCCCGGCGAGCGTGCGTGCCCGGGAAAAAGGCCTCCTTGCAGGCGTGAGAGTTTAATAATAGCGGGCCGGCCCGGCGAGCGTGCGTGCCCGGGAAAAAGGCCTCCTTGCAGGCGTGAGAGTTTAATAATAGCGGGCCGGCTCCGCGAGCGTGCGTGGCCGGGAAAAAGGCCTCTTGGCCGGCGTGAGAGTTTAATAATAGCGGGCCGGCTCATCGAGCGTGCGTGCCCGGGAAAAGGGCCTCTTGGCCGGCGTGAGAGTTTAATAATAGCGGGCCGGCCCGGCGAGCGTGCGTGCCCGGGAAAAAGGCCTCCTTGCAGGCGTGAGCGTTTAATAATAGCGGGCCGGCCCGGCGAGCGTGCGTGCCCGGGAAAAAGGCCTCCTTGCAGGCGTGAGAGTTTAATAATAGCGGGCCGGCCCGGCGAGCGTGCGTGCCCGGGAAAAAGGCCTCCTTGCAGGCGTGAGAGTTTAATAATAGCGGGCCGGCTCCGCGAGCGTGCGTGGCCGGGAAAAAGGCCTCTTGGCCGGCGTGAGAGTTTAATAATAGCGGGCCGGCTCATCGAGCGTGCGTGCCCGGGAAAAGGGCCTCTTGGCCGGCGTGAGAGTTTAATAATAGCGGGCCGGCTCATCGAGCGTGCGTGCCCGGGAAAAGGGCCTCTTGGCCGGCGTGAGAGTTTAATAATAGCGGGCCGGCCCGGCGAGCGTGCGTGCCCGGGAAAAAGGCCTCCTTGCAGGCGTGAGAGTTTAATAATAGCGGGCCGGCCCGGCGAGCGTGCGTGCCCGGGAAAAAGGCCTCCTTGCAGGCGTGAGAGTTTAATAATAGCGGGCCGGCCCGGCGAGCGTGCGTGCCCGGGAAAAAGGCCTCCTTGCAGGCGTGAGAGTTCAATAATAGCGGGCCGGCCCGGCGAGCGTGCGTGCCCGGGAAAAAGGCCTCCTTGCAGGCGTGAGAGTTTAATAATAGCGGGCCGGCCCGGCGAGCGTGCGTGCCCGGGAAAAAGGCCTCTTGGCCGGCGTGAGAGTTTAATAATAGCGGGCCGGCCCCGCGAGCGTGCGTGCCCGGGAAAAAGGCCTCCTTGCAGGGGTGAGAGTTTAATAATAGCGGGCCGGCCCGGCGAGCGTGCGTGCCCGGGAAAAAGGCCTCTTGGCCGGCGTGGGAGATTGAAAAAATTCCCCCATTCATTTTCAATGGCGGGGGTACCAGGGGTAGAGCTGGGGGTACCAGGGGTAAAGAGCGGGCCGGCCCGGCGTGCGAGTTTGGCCGGAAAAGAGGCCTCTTGGTCGGATTGGGAGATTGAAAAAATTTCCCCCATTCATTTTCAATGGCGGGGGTACCAGGGGTAGAGCTGGGGGTACCAGGGGTAAAGAGCGGGCCGGCCCGGCGTGCGAGTTTGGCCGGAAAAGAGGCCTCTTGGTCGGATTGGGAGATTGAAAAAATTCCCCCATTCATTTTCAATGGCGGGGGTACCAGGGGTAGAGCTGGGGGTACCAGGGGTAAAGAGCGGGCCGGCCCGGCGTGCGAGTGTGGCCGGGAAAGAGCCCTCCTGGCCGGCCTGGGAGATTGAAAAAAATTCCCCCATTCATTTTCAATGGCGGGGGTACCAGGGGTAAAGAGCGGGCCGGCCCAGCGTGCGAGTTTGGCCGGGAAAGGGGCCTCCTGGCCGGCCTGGGGGATTAAAAAAATTCCCCCATTCATTTTCAATGGCGGGGGTACCAGGGGTAGCAGTACCGATTTTGGTCGTTAGGGGCGCTGTAGTAGGTAAACCAGATATGCGGAGTTAGGGGGTCAAGAAGGCGAAAGGCTTAGAAAGTGACCGTTCACCAAAATACTTTCCGAAACGTATATAGGGGGGCATGTGTCGGACGAGTCACCATGCTTTCTCGATGCTGGAGGTACCAGGGGCACAAAGTTGGCCGGGAAAGATGCCTCTTAGGCGGATTGAAAGCATGAGAAAATGCCCCCCATTCATTTTCAATGGCGGAGAGCGGGCCGGCCCCGCAGCCGAGTGTGGCCGGCGGAGAGGCGTCTCGGTCGGATGAATGAAGCGTGGAGCCGGCCTCTGACGGCGGAGCTCCGCACTTTCGAATATTTTCTATCTCCCCCTCCGGGCGGTCGACGGCAGTTGGGAAGGCCGCCCGAGAGGCGCCCGGGGCGGATACCTCGGGCGAAAAGCCGGCCTCTGACGGCGGAGCTCCGCACTTTCGAATATTTTCTATTTCCCCCTCCGGGCGGTCGACGGCAGTTGGGAAGGCCGCCCGAGAGGCGCCCGGGGCGGATACCTCGGGCGAAAAGCCGGCCTCTGACGGCGGAGCTCCGCACTTTCGAATATTTTCTATCTCCCCCTCCGGGCGGCCGACGGCAGTTGGGAAGGCCGCCCGAGAGGCGCCCGGGGCGGATACCTCGGGCGAAAAGCCGGCCTCTGACGGCGGAGCTCCGCACTTTCGAATATTTTCTATTTCCCCCTCCGGGCGGCCGACGGCAGTTGGGAAGGCCGCCCGAGAGGCGCCCGGGGCGGATACCTCGGGCGAAAAGCCGGCCTCTGACGGCGGAGCTCCGCACTTTCGAATATTTTCTATCTCCCCCTCCGGGCGGCCGACGGCAGTTGGGAAGGCCGCCCGAGAGGCGCCCGGGGCGGATACCTCGGGCGAAAAGCCGGCCTCCGACGGCGGAGCTCCGCACTTTCGAATATTTTCTATTTCCCCCTCCGGGCGGCCGACGGCAGTTGGGAAGGCCGCCCGAGAGGCGCCCGGGGCGGATACCTCGGGCGAAAAGCCGGCCTCTGACGGCGGAGCTCCGCACTTTCGAATATTTTCTATCTCCCCCTCCGGGCGGCCGACGGCAGTTGGGAAGGCCGCCCGAGAGGCGCCCGGGGCGGATACCTCGGGCGAAAAGCCGGCCTCTGACGGCGGAGCTCCGCACTTTCGAATATT
>NW_028233817.1:2500-10000 GCF_054856545.1 Hippocampus guttulatus | reverse complement strand
AGTTTAATAATAGCGGGCCGGCTCGGCGAGCGTGCGTGCCCGGGAAAAAGGCCTCCTTGCAGGCGTGAGAGTTTAATAATAGCGGGCCGGCTCATCGAGCGTGCGTGCCCGGGAAAAGGGCCTCCTTGCAGGCGTGAGAGTTTAATAATAGCGGACCGGCTCTGCGAGCGTGCGTGCCCGGGAAAAGGGCCTCTTGGCCGGCCTGAGCGTTTAATAATAGCGGGCCGGCTCATCGAGCGTGCGTGCCCGGGAAAAGGGCCTCTTGGCCGGCCTGAGCGTTTAATAATAGCGGGCCGGCCCCGCGAGCGTGCGTGCCCGGGAAAAAGGCCTCCTTGCAGGCGTGAGAGTTTAATAATAGCGGGCCGGCTCTGCGAGCGTGCGTGCCCGGGAAAAGGGCCTCTTGGCCGGCCTGAGCGTTTAATAATAGCGGGCCGGCCCGGCGAGCGTGCGTGCCCGGGAAAAAGGCCTCTTGGCCGGCTTGGGGGATTGAAAAAAAATCCCCCATTCATTTTCAACGGGAGGGGTCGGCGGTACCGCTTGGTGTCCGCCAGACGGCGGTGTGGTAGGCAAATGGCGGGCCTGCACGGCGAGCGTGCGTGCCCGGGAAAAAGGCCTCCTTGCAGGCGTGAGAGTTTAATAATAGCGGGCCGGCCCGGCGAGCGTGCGTGCCCGGGAAAAAGGCCTCTTGGCCGGCGTGAGAGTTTAATAATAGCGGGCCGGCCCGGCGAGCGTGCGTGCCCGGGAAAAAGGCCTCCTTGCAGGCGTGAGCGTTTAATAATAGCGGGCCGGCTCATCGAGCGTGCGTGCCCGGGAAAAGGGCCTCTTGGCCGGCGTGAGAGTTTAATAATAGCGGGCCGGCTCATCGAGCGTGCGTGCCCGGGAAAAAGGCCTCTTGGCCGGCTTGGGGGATTGAAAAAAAAAATCCCCCATTCATTTTCAACGGGAGGGGTCGGCGGTACCGCTTGGTGTCCGCCAGACGGCGGTGTGGTAGGCAAATGGCGGGCCTGCACGGCGAGCGTGCGTGCCCGGGAAAAAGGCCTCCTGGCCGGCGTGAGAGTTTAATAATAGCGGGCCGGCTCTGCGAGCGTGCGTGCCCGGGAAAAAGGCCTCCTTGCAGGCGTGAGAGTTTAATAATAGCGGGCCGGCTCGGCGAGCGTGCGTGCCCGGGAAAAAGGCCTCCTTGCAGGCGTAAGAGTTTAATAATAGCGGGCCGGCTCATCGAGCGTGCGTGCCCGGGAAAAAGGCCTCTTGGCCGGCGTGAGAGTTTAATAATAGCGGGCCGGCCCGGCGAGCGTGCGTGCCCGGGAAAAAGGCCTCCTTGCAGGCGTGAGAGTTTAATAATAGCGGGCCGGCTCATCGAGCGTGCGTGCCCGGGAAAAAGGCCTCCTTGCAGGCGTGAGAGTTTAATAATAGCGGGCCGGCTCGGCGAGCGTGCGTGCCCGGGAAAAAGGCCTCCTTGCAGGCGTAAGAGTTTAATAATAGCGGGCCGGCTCATCGAGCGTGCGTGCCCGGGAAAAAGGCCTCTTGGCCGGCTTGGGGGATTGAAAAAAAATCCCCCATTCATTTTCAACGGGAGGGGTCGGCGGTACCGCTTGGTGTCCGCCAGACGGCGGTGTGGTAGGCAAATGGCGGGCCTGCACGGCGAGCGTGCGTGCCCGGGAAAAATGCCTCCTGGCCGGCGTGAGAGTTTAATAATAGCGGGCCGGCTCGGCGAGCGTGCGTGCCCGGGAAAAGGGCCTCTTGGCCGGCGTGAGAGTTTAATAATAGCGGGCCGGCTCAGCGAGCGTGCGTGCCCGGGAAAAAGGCCTCCTTGCAGGCGTGAGAGTTTAATAATAGCGGGCCGGCTCATCGAGCGTGCGTGCCCGGGAAAAGGGCCTCTTGGCCGGCGTGAGAGTTTAATAATAGCGGGCCTGAGAGTTTAATAATAGCGGGCCGGCTCGGCGAGCGTGCGTGCCCGGGAAAAGGGCCTCTTGGCCGGCGTGAGAGTTTAATAATAGCGGGCCGGCTCATCGAGCGTGCGTGCCCGGGAAAAGGGCCTCTTGGCCGGCGTGAGAGTTTAATAATAGCGGGCCGGCCCGGCGAGCGTGCGTGCCCGGGAAAAAGGCCTCCTTGCAGGCGTGAGAGTTTAATAATAGCGGGCCGGCCCGGCGAGCGTGCGTGCCCGGGAAAAAGGCCTCCTTGCAGGCGTGAGAGTTTAATAATAGCGGGCCGGCTCCGCGAGCGTGCGTGGCCGGGAAAAAGGCCTCTTGGCCGGCGTGAGAGTTTAATAATAGCGGGCCGGCTCATCGAGCGTGCGTGCCCGGGAAAAGGGCCTCTTGGCCGGCGTGAGAGTTTAATAATAGCGGGCCGGCCCGGCGAGCGTGCGTGCCCGGGAAAAAGGCCTCCTTGCAGGCGTGAGCGTTTAATAATAGCGGGCCGGCCCGGCGAGCGTGCGTGCCCGGGAAAAAGGCCTCCTTGCAGGCGTGAGAGTTTAATAATAGCGGGCCGGCCCGGCGAGCGTGCGTGCCCGGGAAAAAGGCCTCCTTGCAGGCGTGAGAGTTTAATAATAGCGGGCCGGCTCCGCGAGCGTGCGTGGCCGGGAAAAAGGCCTCTTGGCCGGCGTGAGAGTTTAATAATAGCGGGCCGGCTCATCGAGCGTGCGTGCCCGGGAAAAGGGCCTCTTGGCCGGCGTGAGAGTTTAATAATAGCGGGCCGGCTCATCGAGCGTGCGTGCCCGGGAAAAGGGCCTCTTGGCCGGCGTGAGAGTTTAATAATAGCGGGCCGGCCCGGCGAGCGTGCGTGCCCGGGAAAAAGGCCTCCTTGCAGGCGTGAGAGTTTAATAATAGCGGGCCGGCCCGGCGAGCGTGCGTGCCCGGGAAAAAGGCCTCCTTGCAGGCGTGAGAGTTTAATAATAGCGGGCCGGCCCGGCGAGCGTGCGTGCCCGGGAAAAAGGCCTCCTTGCAGGCGTGAGAGTTCAATAATAGCGGGCCGGCCCGGCGAGCGTGCGTGCCCGGGAAAAAGGCCTCCTTGCAGGCGTGAGAGTTTAATAATAGCGGGCCGGCCCGGCGAGCGTGCGTGCCCGGGAAAAAGGCCTCTTGGCCGGCGTGAGAGTTTAATAATAGCGGGCCGGCCCCGCGAGCGTGCGTGCCCGGGAAAAAGGCCTCCTTGCAGGGGTGAGAGTTTAATAATAGCGGGCCGGCCCGGCGAGCGTGCGTGCCCGGGAAAAAGGCCTCTTGGCCGGCGTGGGAGATTGAAAAAATTCCCCCATTCATTTTCAATGGCGGGGGTACCAGGGGTAGAGCTGGGGGTACCAGGGGTAAAGAGCGGGCCGGCCCGGCGTGCGAGTTTGGCCGGAAAAGAGGCCTCTTGGTCGGATTGGGAGATTGAAAAAATTTCCCCCATTCATTTTCAATGGCGGGGGTACCAGGGGTAGAGCTGGGGGTACCAGGGGTAAAGAGCGGGCCGGCCCGGCGTGCGAGTTTGGCCGGAAAAGAGGCCTCTTGGTCGGATTGGGAGATTGAAAAAATTCCCCCATTCATTTTCAATGGCGGGGGTACCAGGGGTAGAGCTGGGGGTACCAGGGGTAAAGAGCGGGCCGGCCCGGCGTGCGAGTGTGGCCGGGAAAGAGCCCTCCTGGCCGGCCTGGGAGATTGAAAAAAATTCCCCCATTCATTTTCAATGGCGGGGGTACCAGGGGTAAAGAGCGGGCCGGCCCAGCGTGCGAGTTTGGCCGGGAAAGGGGCCTCCTGGCCGGCCTGGGGGATTAAAAAAATTCCCCCATTCATTTTCAATGGCGGGGGTACCAGGGGTAGCAGTACCGATTTTGGTCGTTAGGGGCGCTGTAGTAGGTAAACCAGATATGCGGAGTTAGGGGGTCAAGAAGGCGAAAGGCTTAGAAAGTGACCGTTCACCAAAATACTTTCCGAAACGTATATAGGGGGGCATGTGTCGGACGAGTCACCATGCTTTCTCGATGCTGGAGGTACCAGGGGCACAAAGTTGGCCGGGAAAGATGCCTCTTAGGCGGATTGAAAGCATGAGAAAATGCCCCCCATTCATTTTCAATGGCGGAGAGCGGGCCGGCCCCGCAGCCGAGTGTGGCCGGCGGAGAGGCGTCTCGGTCGGATGAATGAAGCGTGGAGCCGGCCTCTGACGGCGGAGCTCCGCACTTTCGAATATTTTCTATCTCCCCCTCCGGGCGGTCGACGGCAGTTGGGAAGGCCGCCCGAGAGGCGCCCGGGGCGGATACCTCGGGCGAAAAGCCGGCCTCTGACGGCGGAGCTCCGCACTTTCGAATATTTTCTATTTCCCCCTCCGGGCGGTCGACGGCAGTTGGGAAGGCCGCCCGAGAGGCGCCCGGGGCGGATACCTCGGGCGAAAAGCCGGCCTCTGACGGCGGAGCTCCGCACTTTCGAATATTTTCTATCTCCCCCTCCGGGCGGCCGACGGCAGTTGGGAAGGCCGCCCGAGAGGCGCCCGGGGCGGATACCTCGGGCGAAAAGCCGGCCTCTGACGGCGGAGCTCCGCACTTTCGAATATTTTCTATTTCCCCCTCCGGGCGGCCGACGGCAGTTGGGAAGGCCGCCCGAGAGGCGCCCGGGGCGGATACCTCGGGCGAAAAGCCGGCCTCTGACGGCGGAGCTCCGCACTTTCGAATATTTTCTATCTCCCCCTCCGGGCGGCCGACGGCAGTTGGGAAGGCCGCCCGAGAGGCGCCCGGGGCGGATACCTCGGGCGAAAAGCCGGCCTCCGACGGCGGAGCTCCGCACTTTCGAATATTTTCTATTTCCCCCTCCGGGCGGCCGACGGCAGTTGGGAAGGCCGCCCGAGAGGCGCCCGGGGCGGATACCTCGGGCGAAAAGCCGGCCTCTGACGGCGGAGCTCCGCACTTTCGAATATTTTCTATCTCCCCCTCCGGGCGGCCGACGGCAGTTGGGAAGGCCGCCCGAGAGGCGCCCGGGGCGGATACCTCGGGCGAAAAGCCGGCCTCTGACGGCGGAGCTCCGCACTTTCGAATATTTTCTATTTCCCCCTCCGGGCGGCCGACGGCAGTTGGGAAGGCCGCCCGAGAGGCGCCCGGGGCGGATACCTCGGGCGAAAAGCCGGCCTCTGACGGCGGAGCTCCGCACTTTCGAATATTTTCTATTTCCCCCTCCGGGCGGCCGACGGCAGTTGGGAAGGCCGCCCGAGAGGCGCCCCGGGGCGGATACCTCGGGCGAAAAGCCGGCCTCTGACGGCGGAGCTCCGCACTTTCGAATATTTTCTATTTCCCCCTCCGGGCGGCCGACGGCAGTTGGGAAGGCCGCCCGAGAGGCGCCCCGGGGCGGATACCCCGGGCGAAAAGCCGGCCTCTGACGGCGGAGCTCCGCACTTTCGAATATTTTCTATTTCCCCCTCCGGGCGGCTGACGGCAGGTGGGAAGGCCGCCCATTCATTTTCAATGGCGGAGGTACCAGGGGTGCCGCTGAGGGTACCAGGGGTGCCGCTGAGGGTACCAGGGGTGCCGCTGAGGGTACCAGGGGTACCGCTGAGGGTACCAGGGGTGCGGCTGAGGGTACCAGGGGTGCGGCTGAGGGTACCAGGGGTGCGGCTGAGGGTACCAGGGGTGCCGCTGAGGGTACCAGGGGTACGGCTGAGGGTACCAGGGGTGCCGCTGAGGGTACCAGGGGTACGGCTGAGGGTACCAGGGGTGCCGCTGAGGGTACCAGGGGTGCGGCTGAGGGTACCAGGGGTGCGGCTGAGGGTACCAGGGGTGCCGCTGAGGGTACCAGGGGTGCCGCTGAGGGTACCAGGGGTGCGGCTGAGGGTACCAGGGGTGCCGCTGAGGGTACCAGGGGTGCCGCTGAGGGTACCAGGGGTGCCGCTGAGGGTACCAGGGGTGCCGCTGAGGGTACCAGGGGTTAGGCTGGGGGTACCAGGGGTTGAGCTGAGGGTACCAGGGGTAAGGCTGAGGGTACCAGGGGTGCGGCTGAGGGTACCAGGGGTGCGGCTGAGGGTACCAGGGGTGCCGCTGAGGGTACCAGGGGTACGGCTGAGGGTACCAGGGGTGCCGCTGAGGGTACCAGGGGTACGGCTGAGGGTACCAGGGGTGCCGCTGAGGGTACCAGGGGTGCGGCTGAGGGTACCAGGGGTGCGGCTGAGGGTACCAGGGGTGCCGCTGAGGGTACCAGGGGTGCCGCTGAGGGTACCAGGGGTGCGGCTGAGGGTACCAGGGGTGCCGCTGAGGGTACCAGGGGTGCCGCTGAGGGTACCAGGGGTGCCGCTGAGGGTACCAGGGGTGCCGCTGAGGGTACCAGGGGTTAGGCTGGGGGTACCAGGGGTTGAGCTGAGGGTACCAGGGGTAAGGCTGAGGGTACCAGGGGTGTTGCTGGGGGTACCAGGGGTCGCCATTCATTTTCAATGGGGGAGGTACCAGGGGTAGGGCTGGGGGTACCAGGGGTAAAGAGCGGACCGGCTCGCCGGCCGAGCGTGGCCGAAAAAGAGGCCTCCTGGCCGGATTGAGAAATTAAAAAAATTCCCCCATTCATTTTCAATGGCGGGGGTACCAGGGGTATGCAGTACCGATTTTGGTCGTTAGGGGCGCTGTAGTAGGTAAACCAGATATGGGGAGTTAGGGGGTCAAGAAGGCTAAAAGGCTTAGAAAGTGAGCGTTCACCAAAATACTTTCCGAAACGTATATAGGTGAGCATGTTTTGAATGGGTGACCTCCAGGGCGACACAGGGGAGGCCCCTAAGAGTATAATCAGACCATCGTGAGGGTGTTTCCAGCCACCCAAAAGCACTGGAACGGCCTCTGACGGCGGAGCTCCGCACTATCGAATATTTTCTATTTCCCCCTCCAGGCGGTCGACGGCAGTTGGGAAGGCCGCCCGAGAGGCGCCCGGGGCGGATACCCCGTGCGAAAACCCGGCCTCTGACGGCGGAGCTCCGCACTTTCGAATATTTTCTGTTTCCCCCTCCGGGCGGTCGACGGCAGTTGGGAAGGCCGCCCGAGAGGCGCCCGGGGCGGATACCCCGTGCGAAAACCCGGCCTCTGACGGCGGAGCTCCGCACTTTCGAATATTTTCTGTTTCCCCCTCCGGGCGGTCGACGGCAGTTGGGAAGGCCGCCCGAGAGGCGCCCGGGGCGGATACCCCGTGCGAAAACCCGGCCTCTGACGGCGGAGCTCCGCACTTTCGAATATTTTCTGTTTCCCCCTCCGGGCGGTCGACGGCAGTTGGGAAGGCCGCCCGAGAGGCGCCCGGGGCGGATACCCCGTGCGAAAACCCGGCCTCTGACGGCGGAGCTCCGCACTTTCGAACATTTTCTGTTTCCCCCTCCGGGCGGTCGACGGCAGTTGGGAAGGCCGCCCGAGAGGCGCCCGGGGCGGATACCCCGTGCGAAAACCCGGCCTCTGACGGCGGAGCTCCGCACTTTCGAACATTTTCTGTTTCCCCCTCCGGGCGGTCGACGGCAGTTGGGAAGGCCGCCCGAGAGGCGCCCGGGGCGGATACCCCGTGCGAAAACCCGGCCTCTGACGGC
>NW_028233816.1:17500-25654 GCF_054856545.1 Hippocampus guttulatus | reverse complement strand
CCGGCTTTTCGCCCGAGGTATCCGCCCCGGGGCGCCTCTCGGGCGGCCTTCCCAACTGCCGTCGGCCGCCCGGAGGGGGAAATAGAAAATATTCGAAAGTGCGGAGCTCCGCCGTCAGAGGCCGGCTTTTCGCCCGAGGTATCCGCCCCGGGCGCCTCTCGGGCGGCCTTCCCAACTGCCGTCGGCCGCCCGGAGGGGGAAATAGAAAATATTCGAAAGTGCGGAGCTCCGCCGTCAGAGGCCGGCTTTTCGCCCGAGGTATCCGCCCCGGGCGCCTCTCGGGCGGCCTTCCCAACTGCCGTCGGCCGCCCGGAGGGGGAAATAGAAAATATTCGAAAGTGCGGAGCTCCGCCGTCAGAGGCCGGCTTTTCGCCCGAGGTATCCGCCCCGGGCGCCTCTCGGGCGGCCTTCCCAACTGCCGTCGGCCGCCCGGAGGGGGAAATAGAAAATATTCGAAAGTGCGGAGCTCCGCCGTCAGAGGCCGGCTTTTCGCCCGAGGTATCCGCCCCGGGCGCCTCTCGGGCGGCCTTCCCAACTGCCGTCGGCCGCCCGGAGGGGGAGATAGAAAATATTCGAAAGTGCGGAGCTCCGCCGTCAGAGGCCGGCTTTTCGCCCGAGGTATCCGCCCCGGGCGCCTCTCGGGCGGCCTTCCCAACTGCCGTCGACCGCCCGGAGGGGGAAATAGAAAATATTCGAAAGTGCGGAGCTCCGCCGTCAGAGGCCGGCTTTTCGCCCGAGGTATCCGCCCCGGGGCGCCTCTCGGGCGGCCTTCCCAACTGCCGTCGGCCGCCCGGAGGGGGAAATAGAAAATATTCGAAAGTGCGGAGCTCCGCCGTCAGAGGCCGGCTTTTCGCCCGAGGTATCCGCCCCGGGCGCCTCTCGGGCGGCCTTCCCAACTGCCGTCGGCCGCCCGGAGGGGGAAATAGAAAATATTCGAAAGTGCGGAGCTCCGCCGTCAGAGGCCGGCTTTTCGCCCGAGGTATCCGCCCCGGGCGCCTCTCGGGCGGCCTTCCCAACTGCCGTCGGCCGCCCGGAGGGGGAAATAGAAAATATTCGAAAGTGCGGAGCTCCGCCGTCAGAGGCCGGCTTTTCGCCCGAGGTATCCGCCCCGGGCGCCTCTCGGGCGGCCTTCCCAACTGCCGTCGGCCGCCCGGAGGGGGAAATAGAAAATATTCGAAAGTGCGGAGCTCCGCCGTCAGAGGCCGGCTTTTCGCCCGAGGTATCCGCCCCGGGCGCCTCTCGGGCGGCCTTCCCAACTGCCGTCGACCGCCCGGAGGGGGAAATAGAAAATATTCGAAAGTGCGGAGCTCCGCCGTCAGAGGCCGGCTTTTCGCCCGAGGTATCCGCCCCGGGCGCCTCTCGGGCGGCCTTCCCAACTGCCGTCGACCGCCCGGAGGGGGAGATAGAAAATATTCGAAAGTGCGGAGCTCCGCCGTCAGAGGCCGGCTCCACGCTTCATTCATCCGACCGAGACGCCTCTCCGCCGGCCACACTCGGCTGCGGGGCCGGCCCGCTCTCCGCCATTGAAAATGAATGGGGGGCATTTTCTCATGCTTTCAATCCGCCTAAGAGGCATCTTTCCCGGCCAACTTTGTGCCCCTGGTACCTCCAGCATCGAGAAAGCATGGTGACTCGTCCGACACATGCCCCCCTATATACGTTTCGGAAAGTATTTTGGTGAACGGTCACTTTCTAAGCCTTTCGCCTTCTTGACCCCCTAACTCCGCATATCTGGTTTACCTACTACAGCGCCCCTAACGACCAAAATCGGTACTGCTACCCCTGGTACCCCCGCCATTGAAAATGAATGGGGGAATTTTTTTAATCCCCCAGGCCGGCCAGGAGGCCCCTTTCCCGGCCAAACTCGCACGCTGGGCCGGCCCGCTCTTTACCCCTGGTACCCCCGCCATTGAAAATGAATGGGGGAATTTTTTCAATCTCCCAATCCGACCAAGAGGCCTCTTTTCCGGCCAAACTCGCACGCCGGGCCGGCCCGCTCTTTACCCCTGGTACCCCCAGCTCTACCCCTGGTACCCCCGCCATTGAAAATGAATGGGGGAATTTTTTCAATCTCCCAATCCGACCAAGAGGCCTCTTTTCCGGCCAAACTCGCACGCCGGGCCGGCCCGCTCTTTACCCCTGGTACCCCCAGCTCTACCCCTGGTACCCCCGCCATTGAAAATGAATGGGGGAATTTTTTCAATCTCCCAATCCGACCAAGAGGCCTCTTTTCCGGCCAAACTCGCACGCCGGGCCGGCCCGCTCTTTACCCCTGGTACCCCCAGCTCTACCCCTGGTACCCCCGCCATTGAAAATGAATGGGGGAATTTTTTCAATCTCCCACGCCGGCCAAGAGGCCTTTTTCCCGGGCACGCACGCTCGCCGGGCCGGCCCGCTATTATTAAACTCTCACCCCTGCAAGGAGGCCTTTTTCCCGGGCACGCACGCTCGCGGGGCCGGCCCGCTATTATTAAACTCTCACGCCGGCCAAGAGGCCTTTTTCCCGGGCACGCACGCTCGCCGGGCCGGCCCGCTATTATTAAACTCTCACGCCTGCAAGGAGGCCTTTTTCCCGGGCACGCACGCTCGCCGGGCCGGCCCGCTATTATTGAACTCTCACGCCTGCAAGGAGGCCTTTTTCCCGGGCACGCACGCTCGCGGAGCCGGCCCGCTATTATTAAACTCTCACGCCTGCAAGGAGGCCTTTTTCCCGGGCACGCACGCTCGCCGGGCCGGCCCGCTATTATTAAACTCTCACGCCTGCAAGGAGGCCTTTTTCCCGGGCACGCACGCTCGCCGGGCCGGCCCGCTATTATTAAACTCTCACGCCTGCAAGGAGGCCTTTTTCCCGGGCACGCACGCTCGCCGGGCCGGCCCGCTATTATTAAACTCTCACGCCGGCCAAGAGGCCCTTTTCCCGGGCACGCACGCTCGATGAGCCGGCCCGCTATTATTAAACTCTCACGCCGGCCAAGAGGCCCTTTTCCCGGGCACGCACGCTCGATGAGCCGGCCCGCTATTATTAAACTCTCACGCCGGCCAAGAGGCCCTTTTTCCCGGCCACGCACGCTCGCGGAGCCGGCCCGCTATTATTAAACTCTCACGCCTGCAAGGAGGCCTTTTTCCCGGGCACGCACGCTCGCCGGGCCGGCCCGCTATTATTAAACTCTCACGCCTGCAAGGAGGCCTTTTTCCCGGGCACGCACGCTCGCCGGGCCGGCCCGCTATTATTAAACGCTCACGCCTGCAAGGAGGCCTTTTTCCCGGGCACGCACGCTCGCCGGGCCGGCCCGCTATTATTAAACTCTCACGCCGGCCAAGAGGCCCTTTTCCCGGGCACGCACGCTCGCCGAGCCGGCCCGCTATTATTAAACTCTCAGGCCCGCTATTATTAAACTCTCACGCCGGCCAAGAGGCCCTTTTCCCGGGCACGCACGCTCGATGAGCCGGCCCGCTATTATTAAACTCTCACGCCTGCAAGGAGGCCTTTTTCCCGGGCACGCACGCTCGCCGGGCCGGCCCGCTATTATTAAACTCTCACGCCTGCAAGGAGGCCCTTTTCCCGGGCACGCACGCTCGCCGAGCCGGCCCGCTATTATTAAACTCTCACGCCGGCCAAGAGGCCCTTTTTCCCGGCCACGCACGCTCGCGGAGCCGGCCCGCTATTATTAAACTCTCACGCCTGCAAGGAGGCCTTTTTCCCGGGCACGCACGCTCGCCGGGCCGGCCCGCTATTATTAAACTCTCACGCCGGCCAAGAGGCCCTTTTCCCGGGCACGCACGCTCGATGAGCCGGCCCGCTATTATTAAACTCTCACGCCGGCCAAGAGGCCCTTTTCCCGGGCACGCACGCTCGATGAGCCGGCCCGCTATTATTAAACTCTCACGCCGGCCAAGAGGCCCTTTTTCCCGGCCACGCACGCTCGCGGAGCCGGCCCGCTATTATTAAACTCTCACGCCTGCAAGGAGGCCTTTTTCCCGGGCACGCACGCTCGCCGGGCCGGCCCGCTATTATTAAACTCTCACGCCTGCAAGGAGGCCTTTTTCCCGGGCACGCACGCTCGCCGGGCCGGCCCGCTATTATTAAACGCTCACGCCTGCAAGGAGGCCTTTTTCCCGGGCACGCACGCTCGCCGGGCCGGCCCGCTATTATTAAACTCTCACGCCGGCCAAGAGGCCCTTTTCCCGGGCACGCACGCTCGCCGAGCCGGCCCGCTATTATTAAACTCTCAGGCCCGCTATTATTAAACTCTCACGCCGGCCAAGAGGCCCTTTTCCCGGGCACGCACGCTCGATGAGCCGGCCCGCTATTATTAAACTCTCACGCCTGCAAGGAGGCCTTTTTCCCGGGCACGCACGCTCGCCGGGCCGGCCCGCTATTATTAAACTCTCACGCCTGCAAGGAGGCCCTTTTCCCGGGCACGCACGCTCGCCGAGCCGGCCCGCTATTATTAAACTCTCACGCCGGCCAAGAGGCCCTTTTTCCCGGCCACGCACGCTCGCGGAGCCGGCCCGCTATTATTAAACTCTCACGCCTGCAAGGAGGCCTTTTTCCCGGGCACGCACGCTCGCCGGGCCGGCCCGCTATTATTAAACTCTCACGCCTGCAAGGAGGCCTTTTTCCCGGGCACGCACGCTCGCCGGGCCGGCCCGCTATTATTAAACTCTCACGCCGGCCAAGAGGCCCTTTTCCCGGGCACGCACGCTCGATGAGCCGGCCCGCTATTATTAAACTCTCACGCCGGCCAAGAGGCCCTTTTCCCGGGCACGCACGCTCGCCGAGCCGGCCCGCTATTATTAAACTCTCAGGCCCGCTATTATTAAACTCTCACGCCGGCCAAGAGGCCCTTTTCCCGGGCACGCACGCTCGATGAGCCGGCCCGCTATTATTAAACTCTCACGCCTGCAAGGAGGCCTTTTTCCCGGGCACGCACGCTCGCTGAGCCGGCCCGCTATTATTAAACTCTCACGCCGGCCAAGAGGCCCTTTTCCCGGGCACGCACGCTCGCCGAGCCGGCCCGCTATTATTAAACTCTCACGCCGGCCAAGAGGCCTTTTTCCCGGGCACGCACGCTCGCCGAGCCGGCCCGCTATTATTAAACTCTCACGCCGGCCAGGAGGCATTTTTCCCGGGCACGCACGCTCGCCGTGCACGCCCGCCATTTGCCTACCACACCGCCGTCTGGCGGACACCAAGCGGTACCGCCGACCCCTCCCGTTGAAAATGAATGGGGGATTTTTTTTCAATCCCCCAAGCCGGCCAAGAGGCCTTTTTCCCGGGCACGCACGCTCGATGAGCCGGCCCGCTATTATTAAACTCTTACGCCTGCAAGGAGGCCTTTTTCCCGGGCACGCACGCTCGCCGAGCCGGCCCGCTATTATTAAACTCTCACGCCTGCAAGGAGGCCTTTTTCCCGGGCACGCACGCTCGATGAGCCGGCCCGCTATTATTAAACTCTCACGCCGGCCAGGAGGCATTTTTCCCGGGCACGCACGCTCGCCGTGCAGGCCCGCCATTTGCCTACCACACCGCCGTCTGGCGGACACCACGCGGTACCGCCGACCCCTCCCGTTGAAAATGAATGGGGGATTTTTTTTTACAATCCCCCAAGCCGGCCAAGAGGCCTTTTTCCCGGGCACGCACGCTCGATGAGCCGGCCCGCTATTATTAAACTCTCACGCCGGCCAAGAGGCCCTTTTCCCGGGCACGCACGCTCGATGAGCCGGCCCGCTATTATTAAACGCTCACGCCTGCAAGGAGGCCTTTTTCCCGGGCACGCACGCTCGCCGGGCCGGCCCGCTATTATTAAACTCTCACGCCGGCCAAGAGGCCTTTTTCCCGGGCACGCACGCTCGATGAGCCGGCCCGCTATTATTAAACTCTTACGCCTGCAAGGAGGCCTTTTTCCCGGGCACGCACGCTCGCCGAGCCGGCCCGCTATTATTAAACTCTCACGCCTGCAAGGAGGCCTTTTTCCCGGGCACGCACGCTCGCAGAGCCGGCCCGCTATTATTAAACTCTCACGCCGGCCAGGAGGCCTTTTTCCCGGGCACGCACGCTCGCCGTGCAGGCCCGCCATTTGCCTACCACACCGCCGTCTGGCGGACACCAAGCGGTACCGCCGACCCCTCCCGTTGAAAATGAATGGGGGATTTTTTTTCAATCCCCCAAGCCGGCCAAGAGGCCTTTTTCCCGGGCACGCACGCTCGCCGGGCCGGCCCGCTATTATTAAACGCTCAGGCCGGCCAAGAGGCCCTTTTCCCGGGCACGCACGCTCGATGAGCCGGCCCGCTATTATTAAACTCTCACGCCGGCCAAGAGGCCCTTTTCCCGGGCACGCACGCTCGATGAGCCGGCCCGCTATTATTAAACGCTCACGCCTGCAAGGAGGCCTTTTTCCCGGGCACGCACGCTCGCCGGGCCGGCCCGCTATTATTAAACTCTCACGCCGGCCAAGAGGCCTTTTTCCCGGGCACGCACGCTCGATGAGCCGGCCCGCTATTATTAAACTCTTACGCCTGCAAGGAGGCCTTTTTCCCGGGCACGCACGCTCGCCGGGCCGGCCCGCTATTATCAAACTCTCACGCCGGCCAAGAGGCCTTTTTCCCGGGCACGCACGCTCTCCGGGCCGGCCCGCTATTATTAAACTCTCACGCCTGCAAGGAGGCCTTTTTCCCGGGCACGCACGCTCGCCGTGCAGGCCCGCCATTTGCCTACCACACCGCCGTCTGGCGGACACCAAGCGGTACCGCCGACCCCTCCCGTTGAAAATGAATGGGGGATTTTTTTTCAATCCCCCAAGCCGGCCAAGAGGCCTTTTTCCCGGGCACGCACGCTCGCCGGGCCGGCCCGCTATTATTAAACGCTCAGGCCGGCCAAGAGGCCCTTTTCCCGGGCACGCACGCTCGCAGAGCCGGTCCGCTATTATTAAACGCTCACGCCTGCAAGGAGGCCTTTTTCCCGGGCACGCACGCTCGCGGGGCCGGCCCGCTATTATTAAACTCTCACGCCGGCCAAGAGGCCCTTTTCCCGGGCACGCACGCTCGCCGAGCCGGCCCGCTATTATTAAACTCTCACGCCTGCAAGGAGGCCCTTTTCCCGGGCACGCACGCTCGATGAGCCGGCCCGCTATTATTAAACTCTCACGCCTGCAAGGAGGCCTTTTTCCCGGGCACGCACGCTCGCGGGGCCGGCCCGCTATTATTAAACGCTCAGGCCGGCCAAGAGGCCCTTTTCCCGGGCACGCACGCTCGATGAGCCGGCCCGCTATTATTAAACGCTCAGGCCGGCCAAGAGGCCCTTTTCCCGGGCACGCACGCTCGCAGAGCCGGCCCGCTATTATTAAACTCTCACGCCTGCAAGGAGGCCCTTTTCCCGGGCACGCACGCTCGATGAGCCGGCCCGCTATTATTAAACTCTCACGCCGGCCAAGAGGCCCTTTTCCCGGGCACGCACGCTCGCCGAGCCGGCCCGCTATTATTAAACTCTCACGCCTGCAAGGAGGCCCTTTTCCCGGGCACGCACGCTCGATGAGCCGGCCCGCTATTATTAAACTCTCACGCCTGCAAGGAGGCCTTTTTCCCGGGCACGCACGCTCGCGGGGCCGGCCCGCTATTATTAAACGCTCAGGCCGGCCAAGAGGCCCTTTTCCCGGGCACGCACGCTCGATGAGCCGGCCCGCTATTATTAAACGCTCAGGCCGGCCAAGAGGCCCTTTTCCCGGGCACGCACGCTCGCAGAGCCGGCCCGCTATTATTAAACTCTCACGCCTGCAAGGAGGCCCTTTTCCCGGGCACGCACGCTCGATGAGCCGGCCCGCTATTATTAAACTCTCACGCCTGCAAGGAGGCCTTTTTCCCGGGCACGCACGCTCGCCGGGCCGGCCCGCTATTATTAAACTCTCACGCCGGCCAAGAGGCCTTTTTCCCGTGCACGCACGCTCGCCGAGCCGGCCCGCTATTATTAAACTCTCACGCCTGCAAGGAGGCCTTTTTCCCGGGCACGCACGCTCGCCGGGCCGGCCCGCTATTATTAAACTCTCACGCCTGCAAGGAGGCCTTTTTCCCGGGCACGCACGCTCGCCGGGCCGGCCCGCTATTATTAAACGCTCACGCCTGCAAGGAGGCCTTTTTCCCGGGCACGCACGCTCGCCG
>NW_028233815.1:0-15000 GCF_054856545.1 Hippocampus guttulatus | reverse complement strand
ACCGCCCGGAGGGGGAAACAGAAAATATTCGAAAGTGCGGAGCTCCGCCGTCAGAGGCCGGGTTTTCGCACGGGGTATCCGCCCCGGGCGCCTCTCGGGCGGCCTTCCCAACTGCCGTCGACCGCCCGGAGGGGGAAACAGAAAATATTCGAAAGTGCGGAGCTCCGCCGTCAGAGGCCGGGTTTTCGCACGGGGTATCCGCCCCGGGCGCCTCTCGGGCGGCCTTCCCAACTGCCGTCGACCGCCCGGAGGGGGAAACAGAAAATGTTCGAAAGTGCGGAGCTCCGCCGTCAGAGGCCGGGTTTTCGCACGGGGTATCCGCCCCGGGCGCCTCTCGGGCGGCCTTCCCAACTGCCGTCGACCGCCCGGAGGGGGAAACAGAAAATATTCGAAAGTGCGGAGCTCCGCCGTCAGAGGCCGGGTTTTCGCACGGGGTATCCGCCCCGGGCGCCTCTCGGGCGGCCTTCCCAACTGCCGTCGACCGCCCGGAGGGGGAAACAGAAAATGTTCGAAAGTGCGGAGCTCCGCCGTCAGAGGCCGGGTTTTCGCACGGGGTATCCGCCCCGGGCGCCTCTCGGGCGGCCTTCCCAACTGCCGTCGACCGCCCGGAGGGGGAAACAGAAAATGTTCGAAAGTGCGGAGCTCCGCCGTCAGAGGCCGGGTTTTCGCACGGGGTATCCGCCCCGGGCGCCTCTCGGGCGGCCTTCCCAACTGCCGTCGACCGCCCGGAGGGGGAAACAGAAAATATTCGAAAGTGCGGAGCTCCGCCGTCAGAGGCCGGGTTTTCGCACGGGGTATCCGCCCCGGGCGCCTCTCGGGCGGCCTTCCCAACTGCCGTCGACCGCCTGGAGGGGGAAATAGAAAATATTCGATAGTGCGGAGCTCCGCCGTCAGAGGCCGTTCCAGTGCTTTTGGGTGGCTGGAAACACCCTCACGATGGTCTGATTATACTCTTAGGGGCCTCCCCTGTGTCGCCCTGGAGGTCACCCATTCAAAACATGCTCACCTATATACGTTTCGGAAAGTATTTTGGTGAACGCTCACTTTCTAAGCCTTTTAGCCTTCTTGACCCCCTAACTCCCCATATCTGGTTTACCTACTACAGCGCCCCTAACGACCAAAATCGGTACTGCATACCCCTGGTACCCCCGCCATTGAAAATGAATGGGGGAATTTTTTTAATTTCTCAATCCGGCCAGGAGGCCTCTTTTTCGGCCACGCTCGGCCGGCGAGCCGGTCCGCTCTTTACCCCTGGTACCCCCAGCCCTACCCCTGGTACCTCCCCCATTGAAAATGAATGGCGACCCCTGGTACCCCCAGCAACACCCCTGGTACCCTCAGCCTTACCCCTGGTACCCTCAGCTCAACCCCTGGTACCCCCAGCCTAACCCCTGGTACCCTCAGCGGCACCCCTGGTACCCTCAGCAACACCCCTGGTACCCCCAGCCAGCTTCGCCCCTGGTACCCTCAGCCTTACCCCTGGTACCCTCAGCCCAACCCCTGGTACCCTCAGCCCAACCCCTGGTACCCCCAGCCAGCTTCGCCCCTGGTACCCTCAGCCTTACCCCTGGTACCCCCAGCCTTACCCCTGGTACCTCCAGCCTAACCCCTGGTACCTCCAGCCTTACCCCTGGTACCTCCAGCCTTACCCCTGGTACCTCCAGCCTTACCCCTGGTACCTCCAGCCGTACCCCTGGTACCCTCAGCCTTACCCCTGGTACCCTCAGCCTTACCCCTGGTACCCTCAGCCTTACCCCTGGTACCCTCAGCCGCACCCCTGGTACCCTCAGCGGCACCCCTGGTACCCTCAGCCTTACCCCTGGTACCCTCAGCCGCACCCCTGGTACCCTCAGCGGCACCCCTGGTACCCTCAGCGGCACCCCTGGTACCCTCAGCCGTACCCCTGGTACCCTCAGCCGAACCCCTGGTACCCTCAGCGGCACCCCTGGTACCCTCAGCGGCACCCCTGGTACCCTCAGCGGCACCCCTGGTACCCTCAGCGGCACCCCTGGTACCCTCAGCCGTACCCCTGGTACCCTCAGCGGCACCCCTGGTACCCTCAGCGGCACCCCTGGTACCCTCAGCTGCACCCCTGGTACCCTCAGCGGCACCCCTGGTACCCTCAGCGGCACCCCTGGTACCTCCGCCATTGAAAATGAATGGGCGGCCTTCCCACCTGCCGTCAGCCGCCCGGAGGGGGAAATAGAAAATATTCGAAAGTGCGGAGCTCCGCCGTCAGAGGCCGGCTTTTCGCCCGGGGTATCCGCCCCGGGGCGCCTCTCGGGCGACCTTCCCAACTGCCGTCGGCCGCCCGGAGGGGGAAATAGAAAATATTCGAAAGTGCGGAGCTCCGCCGTCAGAGGCCGGCTTTTCGCCCGAGGTATCCGCCCCGGGGCGCCTCTCGGGCGGCCTTCCCAACTGCCGTCGGCCGCCCGGAGGGGGAAATAGAAAATATTCGAAAGTGCGGAGCTCCGCCGTCAGAGGCCGGCTTTTCGCCCGAGGTATCCGCCCCGGGCGCCTCTCGGGCGGCCTTCCCAACTGCCGTCGGCCGCCCGGAGGGGGAAATAGAAAATATTCGAAAGTGCGGAGCTCCGCCGTCAGAGGCCGGCTTTTCGCCCGAGGTATCCGCCCCGGGCGCCTCTCGGGCGGCCTTCCCAACTGCCGTCGGCCGCCCGGAGGGGGAAATAGAAAATATTCGAAAGTGCGGAGCTCCGCCGTCAGAGGCCGGCTTTTCGCCCGAGGTATCCGCCCCGGGCGCCTCTCGGGCGGCCTTCCCAACTGCCGTCGGCCGCCCGGAGGGGGAAATAGAAAATATTCGAAAGTGCGGAGCTCCGCCGTCAGAGGCCGGCTTTTCGCCCGAGGTATCCGCCCCGGGCGCCTCTCGGGCGGCCTTCCCAACTGCCGTCGGCCGCCCGGAGGGGGAGATAGAAAATATTCGAAAGTGCGGAGCTCCGCCGTCAGAGGCCGGCTTTTCGCCCGAGGTATCCGCCCCGGGCGCCTCTCGGGCGGCCTTCCCAACTGCCGTCGACCGCCCGGAGGGGGAAATAGAAAATATTCGAAAGTGCGGAGCTCCGCCGTCAGAGGCCGGCTTTTCGCCCGAGGTATCCGCCCCGGGCGCCTCTCGGGCGGCCTTCCCAACTGCCGTCGACCGCCCGGAGGGGGAAATAGAAAATATTCGAAAGTGCGGAGCTCCGCCGTCAGAGGCCGGCTTTTCGCCCGAGGTATCCGCCCCGGGCGCCTCTCGGGCGGCCTTCCCAACTGCCGTCGGCCGCCCGGAGGGGGAAATAGAAAATATTCGAAAGTGCGGAGCTCCGCCGTCAGAGGCCGGCTTTTCGCCCGAGGTATCCGCCCCGGGCGCCTCTCGGGCGGCCTTCCCAACTGCCGTCGACCGCCCGGAGGGGGAAATAGAAAATATTCGAAAGTGCGGAGCTCCGCCGTCAGAGGCCGGCTTTTCGCCCGAGGTATCCGCCCCGGGCGCCTCTCGGGCGGCCTTCCCAACTGCCGTCGACCGCCCGGAGGGGGAGATAGAAAATATTCGAAAGTGCGGAGCTCCGCCGTCAGAGGCCGGCTCCACGCTTCATTCATCCGACCGAGACGCCTCTCCGCCGGCCACACTCGGCTGCGGGGCCGGCCCGCTCTCCGCCATTGAAAATGAATGGGGGGCATTTTCTCATGCTTTCAATCCGCCTAAGAGGCATCTTTCCCGGCCAACTTTGTGCCCCTGGTACCTCCAGCATCGAGAAAGCATGGTGACTCGTCCGACACATGCCCCCCTATATACGTTTCGGAAAGTATTTTGGTGAACGGTCACTTTCTAAGCCTTTCGCCTTCTTGACCCCCTAACTCCGCATATCTGGTTTACCTACTACAGCGCCCCTAACGACCAAAATCGGTACTGCTACCCCTGGTACCCCCGCCATTGAAAATGAATGGGGGAATTTTTTTAATCCCCCAGGCCGGCCAGGAGGCCCCTTTCCCGGCCAAACTCGCACGCTGGGCCGGCCCGCTCTTTACCCCTGGTACCCCCGCCATTGAAAATGAATGGGGGAATTTTTTTCAATCTCCCAGGCCGGCCAGGAGGGCTCTTTCCCGGCCACACTCGCACGCCGGGCCGGCCCGCTCTTTACCCCTGGTACCCCCAGCTCTACCCCTGGTACCCCCGCCATTGAAAATGAATGGGGGAATTTTTTCAATCTCCCAATCCGACCAAGAGGCCTCTTTTCCGGCCAAACTCGCACGCCGGGCCGGCCCGCTCTTTACCCCTGGTACCCCCAGCTCTACCCCTGGTACCCCCGCCATTGAAAATGAATGGGGGAATTTTTTCAATCTCCCAATCCGACCAAGAGGCCTCTTTTCCGGCCAAACTCGCACGCCGGGCCGGCCCGCTCTTTACCCCTGGTACCCCCAGCTCTACCCCTGGTACCCCCGCCATTGAAAATGAATGGGGGAATTTTTTCAATCTCCCAATCCGACCAAGAGGCCTCTTTTCCGGCCAAACTCGCACGCCGGGCCGGCCCGCTCTTTACCCCTGGTACCCCCAGCTCTACCCCTGGTACCCCCGCCATTGAAAATGAATGGGGGAATTTTTTCAATCTCCCACGCCGGCCAAGAGGCCTTTTTCCCGGGCACGCACGCTCGCCGGGCCGGCCCGCTATTATTAAACTCTCACCCCTGCAAGGAGGCCTTTTTCCCGGGCACGCACGCTCGCGGGGCCGGCCCGCTATTATTAAACTCTCACGCCGGCCAAGAGGCCTTTTTCCCGGGCACGCACGCTCGCCGGGCCGGCCCGCTATTATTGAACTCTCACGCCTGCAAGGAGGCCTTTTTCCCGGGCACGCACGCTCGCGGAGCCGGCCCGCTATTATTAAACTCTCACGCCTGCAAGGAGGCCTTTTTCCCGGGCACGCACGCTCGCCGGGCCGGCCCGCTATTATTAAACTCTCACGCCTGCAAGGAGGCCTTTTTCCCGGGCACGCACGCTCGCCGGGCCGGCCCGCTATTATTAAACTCTCACGCCTGCAAGGAGGCCTTTTTCCCGGGCACGCACGCTCGCCGGGCCGGCCCGCTATTATTAAACTCTCACGCCTGCAAGGAGGCCTTTTTCCCGGGCACGCACGCTCGCCGGGCCGGCCCGCTATTATTAAACTCTCACGCCGGCCAAGAGGCCCTTTTCCCGGGCACGCACGCTCGATGAGCCGGCCCGCTATTATTAAACTCTCACGCCGGCCAAGAGGCCCTTTTCCCGGGCACGCACGCTCGATGAGCCGGCCCGCTATTATTAAACTCTCACGCCGGCCAAGAGGCCTTTTTCCCGGCCACGCACGCTCGCGGAGCCGGCCCGCTATTATTAAACTCTCACGCCTGCAAGGAGGCCTTTTTCCCGGGCACGCACGCTCGCCGGGCCGGCCCGCTATTATTAAACTCTCACGCCTGCAAGGAGGCCTTTTTCCCGGGCACGCACGCTCGCCGGGCCGGCCCGCTATTATTAAACTCTCACGCCTGCAAGGAGGCCTTTTTCCCGGGCACGCACGCTCGCCGGGCCGGCCCGCTATTATTAAACTCTCACGCCTGCAAGGAGGCCTTTTTCCCGGGCACGCACGCTCGCCGGGCCGGCCCGCTATTATTAAACTCTCACGCCTGCAAGGAGGCCTTTTTCCCGGGCACGCACGCTCGCCGGGCCGGCCCGCTATTATTAAACTCTCACGCCGGCCAAGAGGCCCTTTTCCCGGGCACGCACGCTCGATGAGCCGGCCCGCTATTATTAAACTCTCACGCCGGCCAAGAGGCCCTTTTCCCGGGCACGCACGCTCGCCGAGCCGGCCCGCTATTATTAAACTCTCAGGCCCGCTATTATTAAACTCTCACGCCGGCCAAGAGGCCCTTTTCCCGGGCACGCACGCTCGATGAGCCGGCCCGCTATTATTAAACTCTCACGCCTGCAAGGAGGCCTTTTTCCCGGGCACGCACGCTCGCTGAGCCGGCCCGCTATTATTAAACTCTCACGCCGGCCAAGAGGCCCTTTTCCCGGGCACGCACGCTCGCCGAGCCGGCCCGCTATTATTAAACTCTCACGCCGGCCAAGAGGCCTTTTTCCCGGGCACGCACGCTCGCCGAGCCGGCCCGCTATTATTAAACTCTCACGCCGGCCAGGAGGCATTTTTCCCGGGCACGCACGCTCGCCGTGCAGGCCCGCCATTTGCCTACCACACCGCCGTCTGGCGGACACCAAGCGGTACCGCCGACCCCTCCCGTTGAAAATGAATGGGGGATTTTTTTTCAATCCCCCAAGCCGGCCAAGAGGCCTTTTTCCCGGGCACGCACGCTCGATGAGCCGGCCCGCTATTATTAAACTCTTACGCCTGCAAGGAGGCCTTTTTCCCGGGCACGCACGCTCGCCGAGCCGGCCCGCTATTATTAAACTCTCACGCCTGCAAGGAGGCCTTTTTCCCGGGCACGCACGCTCGATGAGCCGGCCCGCTATTATTAAACTCTCACGCCGGCCAGGAGGCATTTTTCCCGGGCACGCACGCTCGCCGTGCAGGCCCGCCATTTGCCTACCACACCGCCGTCTGGCGGACACCACGCGGTACCGCCGACCCCTCCCGTTGAAAATGAATGGGGGATTTTTTTTTACAATCCCCCAAGCCGGCCAAGAGGCCTTTTTCCCGGGCACGCACGCTCGATGAGCCGGCCCGCTATTATTAAACTCTCACGCCGGCCAAGAGGCCCTTTTCCCGGGCACGCACGCTCGATGAGCCGGCCCGCTATTATTAAACTCTCACGCCTGCAAGGAGGCCTTTTTCCCGGGCACGCACGCTCGCTGAGCCGGCCCGCTATTATTAAACTCTCACGCCGGCCAAGAGGCCCTTTTCCCGGGCACGCACGCTCGCCGAGCCGGCCCGCTATTATTAAACTCTCACGCCGGCCAAGAGGCCTTTTTCCCGGGCACGCACGCTCGCCGAGCCGGCCCGCTATTATTAAACTCTCACGCCGGCCAGGAGGCATTTTTCCCGGGCACGCACGCTCGCCGTGCAGGCCCGCCATTTGCCTACCACACCGCCGTCTGGCGGACACCAAGCGGTACCGCCGACCCCTCCCGTTGAAAATGAATGGGGGATTTTTTTTCAATCCCCCAAGCCGGCCAAGAGGCCTTTTTCCCGGGCACGCACGCTCGATGAGCCGGCCCGCTATTATTAAACTCTTACGCCTGCAAGGAGGCCTTTTTCCCGGGCACGCACGCTCGCGGGGCCGGCCCGCTATTATTAAACTCTCACGCCGGCCAAGAGGCCCTTTTCCCGGGCACGCACGCTCGATGAGCCGGCCCGCTATTATTAAACACTCACGCCTGCAAGGAGGCCTTTTTCCCGGGCACGCACGCTCGCCGGGCCGGCCCGCTATTATTAAACTCTCACGCCGGCCAAGAGGCCTTTTTCCCGGGCACGCACGCTCGATGAGCCGGCCCGCTATTATTAAACTCTTACGCCTGCAAGGAGGCCTTTTTCCCGGGCACGCACGCTCGCCGAGCCGGCCCGCTATTATTAAACTCTCACGCCTGCAAGGAGGCCTTTTTCCCGGGCACGCACGCTCGCAGAGCCGGCCCGCTATTATTAAACTCTCACGCCGGCCAGGAGGCCTTTTTCCCGGGCACGCACGCTCGCCGTGCAGGCCCGCCATTTGCCTACCACACCGCCGTCTGGCGGACACCAAGCGGTACCTGCCGACCCCTCCCGTTGAAAATGAATGGGGGATTTTTTTTTCAATCCCCCAAGCCGGCCAAGAGGCCTTTTTCCCGGGCACGCACGCTCGATGAGCCGGCCCGCTATTATTAAACTCTCACGCCGGCCAAGAGGCCCTTTTCCCGGGCACGCACGCTCGATGAGCCGGCCCGCTATTATTAAACGCTCACGCCTGCAAGGAGGCCTTTTTCCCGGGCACGCACGCTCGCCGGGCCGGCCCGCTATTATTAAACTCTCACGCCGGCCAAGAGGCCTTTTTCCCGGGCACGCACGCTCTCCGGGCCGGCCCGCTATTATTAAACTCTCACGCCTGCAAGGAGGCCTTTTTCCCGGGCACGCACGCTCGCCGTGCAGGCCCGCCATTTGCCTACCACACCGCCGTCTGGCGGACACCAAGCGGTACCGCCGACCCCTCCCGTTGAAAATGAATGGGGGATTTTTTTTCAATCCCCCAAGCCGGCCAAGAGGCCTTTTTCCCGGGCACGCACGCTCGCCGGGCCGGCCCGCTATTATTAAACGCTCAGGCCGGCCAAGAGGCCCTTTTCCCGGGCACGCACGCTCGCAGAGCCGGTCCGCTATTATTAAACGCTCACGCCTGCAAGGAGGCCTTTTTCCCGGGCACGCACGCTCGCCGGGCCGGCCCGCTATTATTAAACTCTCACCCCTGCAAGGAGGCCTTTTTCCCGGGCACGCACGCTCGCGGGGCCGGCCCGCTATTATTAAACTCTCACGCCGGCCAAGAGGCCCTTTTCCCGGGCACGCACGCTCGCCGAGCCGGCCCGCTATTATTAAACTCTCACGCCTGCAAGGAGGCCCTTTTCCCGGGCACGCACGCTCGATGAGCCGGCCCGCTATTATTAAACTCTCACGCCTGCAAGGAGGCCTTTTTCCCGGGCACGCACGCTCGCGGGGCCGGCCCGCTATTATTAAACGCTCAGGCCGGCCAAGAGGCCCTTTTCCCGGGCACGCACGCTCGATGAGCCGGCCCGCTATTATTAAACGCTCAGGCCGGCCAAGAGGCCCTTTTCCCGGGCACGCACGCTCGCAGAGCCGGCCCGCTATTATTAAACTCTCACGCCTGCAAGGAGGCCCTTTTCCCGGGCACGCACGCTCGATGAGCCGGCCCGCTATTATTAAACTCTCACGCCTGCAAGGAGGCCTTTTTCCCGGGCACGCACGCTCGCCGGGCCGGCCCGCTATTATTAAACTCTCACGCCGGCCAAGAGGCCTTTTTCCCGTGCACGCACGCTCGCCGAGCCGGCCCGCTATTATTAAACTCTCACGCCTGCAAGGAGGCCTTTTTCCCGGGCACGCACGCTCGCCGGGCCGGCCCGCTATTTATTAAACTCTCACGCCTGCAAGGAGGCCTTTTTCCCGGGCACGCACGCTCGCCGGGCCGGCCCGCTATTATTAAACGCTCACGCCTGCAAGGAGGCCTTTTTCCCGGGCACGCACGCTCGCCGGGCCGGCCCGCTATTATTAAACTCTCACGCCGGCCAAGAGGCCCTTTTCCCGGGCACGCACGCTCGATGAGCCGGCCCGCTATTATTAAACTCTCACGCCGGCCAAGAGGCCTTTTTCCCGGGCACGCACGCTCGCCGAGCCGGCCCGCCTTTTGCCTACCACACCGCCGTCTGGCGGACACCGACCCCTGGTACATCTGCCATTGAAAATGAATGGGGGAATTTTTTCAAACTCCCAATCCGAGCAAGAGGCCCCTTTTCCGGCCACACTCGCCCGCCGGGCCGGCCCGCTCTTTACCCCTGGTACCCCCAGCAACACCCCTGGTACCCCCAGCCTTGCCCCTGGTACCTCCCCCATTGAAAATGAATGGTGACCCCTGGTACCCCCAGCAACACCCCTGGTACCCTCAACCTTACCCCTGGTACCCTCAGCTGCACCCCTGGTACCCTCAGCCTTACCCCTGGTACCCCCAGCCAGCTTCGCCCCTGGTACCCCCAGCCTTGCCCCTGGTACCTCCGCCATTGAAAATGAATGGGGGAATTTTTTCAAACTCCCAATACGACCAAGAGGCCCCTTTTCCGGCCAAACTCGCACGCCGGGCCGGCCCGCTCTTTACCCCTGGTACCCCCAGCTCTACCCCTGGTACCCCCGCCATTGAAAATGAATGGGGGAATTTTTTCAAACTCCCAATCCGACCAAGAGGCCCCTTTTCCGGCCACACTCGCCCGCCGGGCCGGCCCGCTCTTTACCCCTGGTACCCCCAGCCTTGCCCCTGGTACCTCCGCCATTGGAAATGAATGGGGGATTTTTTTCAAACTCCCAATCCGACCGAGAGGCCTCTTTCCCGGCCACACTCGCCCGCCGGGCCGGCCCGCTCTTTACCCCTGGTACCCTCAGCGGCACCCCTGGTACCTCCAGCCCTACCCCTGGTACCCTCAGCGGCACCCCTGGTACCCCCAGCGGCACCCCTGGTACCCTCAGCCTTACCCCTGGTACCCCCAGCGGCACCCCTGGTACCCTCAGCCTTACCCCTGGTACCCCCAGCGGCACCCCTGGTACCCTCAGCCTTACCCCTGGTACCCCCAGCGGCACCCCTGGTACCCTCAGCCTTACCCCTGGTACCCCCAGCGGCACCCCTGGTACCTCCAGCCCTACCCCTGGTACCCCCAGCGGCACCCCTGGTACCCTCAGCGGCACCCCTGGTACCCTCAGCCTTACCCCTGGTACCCCCAGCGGCACCCCTGGTACCCTCAGCCTTACCCCTGGTACCCCCAGCCAGCTTCGCCCCTGGTACCCCCAGCCTTGCCCCTGGTACCTCCGCCATTGGAAATGAATGGGGGATTTTTTTCAAACTCCCAATCCGACCGAGTGGCCTCTTTCCCGGCCGCACTCGGCCTCCTCGCCGGCCCCTTCCGGCGCTGCAAACTCCAAGTTTTCAATCCGACCGAGTGGCCTCTTTCCCGGCCGCACTCGGCCTCCTCGCCGGCGAGGAGGCCGAGTGCGGCCGGGAGGGAGGCCTCTCGGTCGGATTGAAAACTTGGAGTTTGCAGCGCCGGAAGGGGCCGGCGAGGAGGCCGAGTGCGGCCGGGGAAAGAGGCCACTCGGTCGGATTGAAAACTTGGAGTTTGCAAGCCGGAAGGGGGCCGGCGAGGAGGCCGAGTGCGGCCGGGAAAGAGGCCACTCGGTCGGATTGAAAACTTGGAGTTTGCAGCGCCGGAAGGGGGCCGGCGAGGAGGCCGAGTGCGGCCGGGAAAGAGGCCACTCGGTCGGATTGGGAGTTTGAAAAAAATCCCCCATTCATTTCCAATGGCGGAGGTACCAGGGGCAAGGCTGGGGGTACCAGGGGCGAAGCTGGCTGGGGGTACCAGGGGTAAGGCTGAGGGTACCAGGGGTGCCGCTGGGGGTACCAGGGGTAAGGCTGAGGGTACCAGGGGTGCCGCTGAGGGTACCAGGGGTGCCGCTGGGGGTACCAGGGGTAGGGCTGGAGGTACCAGGGGTGCCGCTGGGGGTACCAGGGGTAAGGCTGAGGGTACCAGGGGTGCCGCTGGGGGTACCAGGGGTAAGGCTGAGGGTACCAGGGGTGCCGCTGGGGGTACCAGGGGTAAGGCTGAGGGTACCAGGGGTGCCGCTGGGGGTACCAGGGGTAAGGCTGAGGGTACCAGGGGTGCCGCTGGGGGTACCAGGGGTGCCGCTGAGGGTACCAGGGGTAGGGCTGGAGGTACCAGGGGTGCCGCTGAGGGTACCAGGGGTAAAGAGCGGGCCGGCCCGGCGGGCGAGTGTGGCCGGGAAAGAGGCCTCTCGGTCGGATTGGGAGTTTGAAAAAAATCCCCCATTCATTTCCAATGGCGGAGGTACCAGGGGCAAGGCTGGGGGTACCAGGGGTAAAGAGCGGGCCGGCCCGGCGGGCGAGTGTGGCCGGAAAAGGGGCCTCTTGGTCGGATTGGGAGTTTGAAAAAATTCCCCCATTCATTTTCAATGGCGGGGGGTACCAGGGGTAGAGCTGGGGGTACCAGGGGTAAAGAGCGGGCCGGCCCGGCGTGCGAGTTTGGCCGGAAAAGGGGCCTCTTGGTCGTATTGGGAGTTTGAAAAAATTCCCCCATTCATTTTCAATGGCGGAGGTACCAGGGGCAAGGCTGGGGGGTACCAGGGGCGAAGCTGGCTGGGGGTACCAGGGGTAAGGCTGAGGGTACCAGGGGTGCAGCTGAGGGTACCAGGGGTAAGGTTGAGGGTACCAGGGGTGTTGCTGGGGGTACCAGGGTCACCATTCATTTTCAATGGGGGAGGTACCAGGGGCAAGGCTGGGGGTACCAGGGGTGTTGCTGGGGGTACCAGGGGTAAAGAGCGGGCCGGCCCGGCGGGCGAGTGTGGCCGGAAAAGGGGCCTCTTGCTCGGATTGGGAGTTTGAAAAAATTCCCCCATTCATTTTCAATGGCAGATGTACCAGGGGTCGGTGTCCGCCAGACGGCGGTGTGGTAGGCAAAAGGCGGGCCGGCTCGGCGAGCGTGCGTGCCCGGGAAAAAGGCCTCTTGGCCGGCGTGAGAGTTTAATAATAGCGGGCCGGCTCATCGAGCGTGCGTGCCCGGGAAAAGGGCCTCTTGGCCGGCGTGAGAGTTTAATAATAGCGGGCCGGCCCGGCGAGCGTGCGTGCCCGGGAAAAAGGCCTCCTTGCAGGCGTGAGCGTTTAATAATAGCGGGCCGGCCCGGCGAGCGTGCGTGCCCGGGAAAAAGGCCTCCTTGCAGGCGTGAGAGTTTAATAATAGCGGGCCGGCCCGGCGAGCGTGCGTGCCCGGGAAAAAGGCCTCCTTGCAGGCGTGAGAGTTTAATAATAGCGGGCCGGCTCGGCGAGCGTGCGTGCACGGGAAAAAGGCCTCTTGGCCGGCGTGAGAGTTTAATAATAGCGGGCCGGCCCGGCGAGCGTGCGTGCCCGGGAAAAAGGCCTCCTTGCAGGCGTGAGAGTTTAATAATAGCGGGCCGGCTCATCGAGCGTGCGTGCCCGGAAAAGGGCCTCCTTGCAGGCGTGAGAGTTTAATAATAGCGGGCCGGCTCTGCGAGCGTGCGTGCCCGGGAAAAGGGCCTCTTGGCCGCCTGAGCGTTTAATAATAGCGGCCGGCTCATCGAGCGTGCGTGCCCGGGAAAAGGGCCTCTTGGCCGGCCTGAGCGTTTAATAATAGCGGGCCGGCCCCGCGAGCGTGCGTGCCCGGGAAAAAGGCCTCCTTGCAGGCGTGAGAGTTTAATAATAGCGGGCCGGCTCATCGAGCGTGCGTGCCCGGGAAAAGGGCCTCCTTGCAGGCGTGAGAGTTTAATAATAGCGGGCCGGCTCGGCGAGCGTGCGTGCCCGGGAAAAGGGCCTCTTGGCCGGCGTGAGAGTTTAATAATAGCGGGCCGGCCCCGCGAGCGTGCGTGCCCGGGAAAAAGGCCTCCTTGCAGGGGTGAGAGTTTAATAATAGCGGGCCGGCCCGGCGAGCGTGCGTGCCCGGGAAAAAGGCCTCCTTGCAGGCGTGAGCGTTTAATAATAGCGGACCGGCTCTGCGAGCGTGCGTGCCCGGGAAAAGGGCCTCTTGGCCGGCCTGAGCGTTTAATAATAGCGGGCCGGCCCGGCGAGCGTGCGTGCCCGGGAAAAAGGCCTCTTGGCCGGCTTGGGGGATTGAAAAAAAATCCCCCATTCATTTTCAACGGGAGGGGTCGGCGGTACCGCTTGGTGTCCGCCAGACGGCGGTGTGGTAGGCAAATGGCGGGCCTGCACGGCGAGCGTGCGTGCCCGGGAAAAAGGCCTCCTTGCAGGCGTGAGAGTTTAATAATAGCGGGCCGGCCCGGAGAGCGTGCGTGCCCGGGAAAAAGGCCTCTTGGCCGGCGTGAGAGTTTAATAATAGCGGGCCGGCCCGGCGAGCGTGCGTGCCCGGGAAAAAGGCCTCCTTGCAGGCGTGAGCGTTTAATAATAGCGGGCCGGCTCATCGAGCGTGCGTGCCCGGGAAAAGGGCCTCTTGGCCGGCGTGAGAGTTTAATAATAGCGGGCCGGCTCATCGAGCGTGCGTGCCCGGGAAAAAGGCCTCTTGGCCGGCTTGGGGGATTGAAAAAAAAATCCCCCATTCATTTTCAACGGGAGGGGTCGGCGGTACCGCTTGGTGTCCGCCAGACGGCGGTGTGGTAGGCAAATGGCGGGCCTGCACGGCGAGCGTGCGTGCCCGGGAAAAAGGCCTCCTGGCCGGCGTGAGAGTTTAATAATAGCGGGCCGGCTCTGCGAGCGTGCGTGCCCGGAAAAAGGCCTCCTTGCAGGCGTGAGAGTTTAATAATAGCGGGCCGGCTCGGCGAGCGTGCGTGCCCGGGAAAAAGGCCTCCTTGCAGGCGTAAGAGTTTAATAATAGCGGGCCGGCTCATCGAGCGTGCGTGCCCGGGAAAAAGGCCTCTTGGCCGGCGTGAGAGTTTAATAATAGCGGGCCGGCCCGGCGAGCGTGCGTGCCCGGAAAAAGGCCTCCTTGCAGGCGTGAGTGTTTAATAATAGCGGGCCGGCTCATCGAGCGTGCGTGCCCGGGAAAAGGGCCTCTTGGCCGGCGTGAGAGTTTAATAATAGCGGGCCGGCCCCGCGAGCGTGCGTGCCCGGAAAAAGGCCTCCTTGCAGGCGTAAGAGTTTAATAATAGCGGGCCGGCTCATCGAGCGTGCGTGCCCGGGAAAAAGGCCTCTTGGCCGGCTTGGGGGATTGAAAAAAAAATCCCCCATTCATTTTCAACGGGAGGGGTCGGCGGTACCGCTTGGTGTCCGCCAGACGGCGGTGTGGTAGGCAAATGGCGGGCCTGCACGGCGAGCGTGCGTGCCCGGGGAAAAATGCCTCCTGGCCGGCGTGAGAGTTTAATAATAGCGGGCCGGCTCGGCGAGCGTGCGTGCCCGGGAAAAAAGGCCTCTTGGCCGGCGTGAGAGTTTAATAATAGCGGGCCGGCTCGGCGAGCGTGCGTGCCCGGGAAAAGGGCCTCTTGGCCGGCGTGAGAGTTTAATAATAGCGGGCCGGCTCAGCGAGCGTGCGTGCCCGGGAAAAAGGCCTCCTTGCAGGCGTGAGAGTTTAATAATAGCGGGCCGGCTCATCGAGCGTGCGTGCCCGGGAAAAGGGCCTCTTGCCGGCGTGAGAGTTTAATAATAGCGGGCCGGCTCATCGAGCGTGCGTGCCCGGGAAAAAGGCCTCTTGGCCGGCTTGGGGGATTGTAAAAAAAAAATCCCCCATTCATTTTCAACGGGAGGGGTCGGCGGTACCGCGTGGTGTCCGCCAGACGGCGGTGTGGTAGGCAAATGGCGGGGCCTGCACGGCGAGCG